>NC_092818.1:45191712-45406712 GCF_023375885.2 Dermacentor andersoni | reverse complement strand
ACAGTGCCTTCGATTTACGGCGCATTCTCTTGCTCTAAAAAGTTATAAATCTCATGGTAATACTGTCGTTTGATGCAATGTATTATGTTCACTATCATACTATGTTAATATTTATTTCTGTGCTGCTCACTGCTGTATGGCTGTTTTGGGGAACTGTGACCTCGTCAGGCTTTACCGCCTTTTGTCGCAGTTCCCTCTTTCATCCTTTGAAGGAAATAAAACCTCCACCTCGTATATATAAATATATGTATATATATATATATATATATATATATATATATATATATATATATATATATATATATATATATATATATATATATATATATATATATATATGTATGTATATATATATATATATATATATATATATATATATATATATATATATATATATATATATGTTGACACAACTATATTTTGCAGAACCATAATGCAGCGGGTATGCGCCAGTGGGGACGACGCTGAAGTAGCGCGGGTTTTTTAGGTGAAGCGGGGAAAAACGAAGAAGACGTTGTTGTTGTTCCCTTGGACGACTGATAAAGTGAGTTTCTTGGCGGTGCTGCTACGCATACTCGTCGATCCCGCATCGTTACACTGGTGGAGGTGCGGGGTATTCTTCATGCTTGGCACCCCTTCGCGGAGCCGCCGATCGAGCCCGGAATCACCACCGCGCATCGAAACACCGGTCCACCGGTTCAGTCGTCGCCTGCTAGGCTTAGTGCCTGAGACCAGTCCCCTGCAAGAAGCTTCGAGAAATCGTTTGCCTCCTACAAATAGCATGGCCACCGCAGCTCCATCTCAAGTAACACTACAGAATCCTATGGTCCCGGAGAGCTTTCATGGTGATGCCTTTGAAGACGTCCAAGATTGGCTAAACCAGTTCGAGCGCGTCGCCCAGTATAACCATAAGACCAGCTCGGCGGACAAACTCTCGAGTGTCTATTTCTATTTGAAGGACAATGCTCGTACGTGGTACGGAAACCGGGAGAGGAGCTTTGCCACGTGGGACAACTTCCGCGCACAGCTGCTGGATACCTTTTCAAGCATCGACAGGAGGGAAAACGCGCAGCGTCTCCTTGAAATCCGCGTTCAAAAGCCCAATGAGAGTGTTACTATGTTTTCGGAAGACATGGCCCGTCTTTTCCGTAGGGCAGACCCAGACATGCCAGAGGAAAGAAAGCTGCGATATCTCTTGCGAGGAGTGAAGGAGCAACTGTTTGCCGGCCTTGTGAGAAATCTACCGACAACAGTGGCACAGTTCACAAAAGAGGCTACAGCCATTGAACGGGCCCTGCATCAACGATACCGCCAGCATGAAATGAGCAACTCGGCGGTGAACACTTCCGTACTGGCTGCGACTAACGACATGTCTCTGCGTGAACTTGTCCGAGAGGTGGTACGAGAAGAGCTTCGGCAGCTCGGCTTTGTGGTTGCGCCTACGGAACCGACGCCAGCGTTATCTTTTGTTGCTGATGTAGTCCGGGAGGAAGTCCGGCAAGCTTTTTCAGCGCCAGACTGTGGGAACGTTCCGCGGCGCCTCACTTATGCGGAGGCTGTTCGCCGTCCACTCAACGCGACTTCGACGCCGTTGACACCCATAACTACAACACAACCTACGCCACAAACAGAGCCGACATCGTCACCCTCGTCGACTCTACCGACCCCGCCGATAATGCCAGCACAAACAACGCCGTATTTTCGACATGCGCACGCCACTCCTTGGCTCCATGGAGAGTTACCGCCGAACTATGAGCGTCGGAAAACTGATTTGTGGCGCACCGTCGACCGTCGACCAGTGTGCTACCATTGTGGTGAAGCTGGACACGTCTATAGGGTTTGCCACAAATTGAACAACTATCGCGCCGCTCAACACCCAAGCTTTCCTGCCAACTATGCTTATTCTCCGTACGACGGTCGACGCAGCCACGACGTACGACGGTGGCAGCCACGACGGTGAACAGTCAGCCACAAAATACGACAACGCCCCGACCACGTTCTCCTTCTCCATCCCCGGCGCGCAACAATTCGCCGACTCGTCGCAGTTTTGCCGACGTCACTAGGGGCAGATCGCCTAGCCCTTGACGGGGAAACTAGCCGCAGCGACCTCCGGGGGTGAGGTTGCCAATACTCGAACTGCTCCACATCCCCCGTTATCGACGAACGACGACGTGAAGACTACATTAACGAAAAAGACGCCCAGCACAACGACGAATACGACGGATAGAAGTACGAAAGACGTAACTGACATCGTCAGCGCCGAGCTCATCGTTTGCATTGACGGTCACGAAATAGCCGCTCTGGTTGATACTGGCTCCCATTTTTCAATCCTAAGCTTACAGGTCGCTGACAAACTAAGGAAGGTGACGACACCATGGCACGGGCCCAACATAAGAACCGCCGGAGGTCAGTTGATGACACCTGTCGGGAAATGCACGGTCCGACTCTTAATCGCCGGTTCAACCTTCGTCGTCACCCTCGTCATCCTTACTGAGTGTTGTAAAGAACTTATATTGGCCATGGATTTCCTACGGGAGTACGGCGCCGTGATTAACATCCGTGACAGAAGCGTCATATTTGCCACGAGTTCGGAGAATGTCACCCGTGAGAAGCCGCAACAACCTCTCTTACGTATTGCCGCGAACGACGTCATACTTTTGCTGCGGAGTTGCTTCCTCGTACAGGTGCGCTGTGACAGCCTGCAAAATGGGACTGGAGTAGCTGAACACATCAGTGCGCTAGCACTGAATTGCGGTGTCTCTATTGTCAGAGCTTTTATCAATGTAATCGACGGAAGCGCCGAACTCTTGCTGATGAATTTTAGTAAGGAGCGCCGACACATCGTTAGAGGCACTGCTGTCGCCTATTTCGACGACGTGACAGAAATACAAGACTGCCACTTAGCGCAGGAGTCGGCCTCTACAATCCACACAGCTGCGCCTATTGTAGACGTTAATCCGACGTTAACGGCCGTTGAGCGGAACCGTCTTCTTGAGCTCATCAATCAGTACCAGGGCTGTTTCTCCTCTGCGTCAAGAGTTGGTCAAACGCCACTTACCAAACACCGCATCATTATTGATGTCAACGCCAGACCCATCCGACAAAACCCTTACCGTGTGGCCCCGAAGGAACACGAAGCAATACAAAAACAAGTGAAGACGATGCTGGAAGATGGCGTTATTCGACCATCTAATAGTCCTTGGGCATCACCTGTAGTTTTAGTGAAGAAGAAGGACGGTAGCCTGCGCTTCTGCGTCGACTATCGGAAGCTCAATCAGGTTACAAAGAAGGACGTTTATCCAGTGCCACGTATTGATGATTCCTTGGATAGGTTGCGAAACGCGTGCTACTTTTCCTCAATGGACTTGAAAAGCGGTTATTGGCAGATCGAAGTGGATGAAAGAGACCGTGAGAAAACAGCCTCTGTGACGCCTGACGGACTTTATGAATTTCAGGTACTTCCTTTCGGTTTGTGTTCGGCGCCAGCAACATTTCAGCGTCTAATGGACACTGTGCTCTCCGGACTCAAATGGCAAACATGCCTGGTGTACCTGGATGATGTGATTGTTTTTTCCGCAACGTTCGACAAACACTTATGAAGGCTGAAAACTGTTTTTGAAGCGATACGCTCAGCCGGTCTCACTTTGAAGCCTGAGAAGTGCCATTTTGGTTTTCATGAGCTCCAGTTCCTCGGTCATGTCGTCAGTTGCCAAGGAGTCCGACCTGATCCGGATAAAATTGCCGCTGTCGCTAATCTCCCGATTCCATCAGACAAAAAAGTCGTGCGACGTTTCCTGGGACTCTGTGCATATTACCGGCGATTTACTGCGAATTTCTCGCGTATCGCATGGCCGTTAACACAGCTCACTCGAGAAGATATGCCTTTTACTTGGGGCGAAGACCAGCAGCGGGCATTCCACGAGCTCCGGCAACGCATGCAATCGCCTCCCGTATTAGCACACTTCGATGAGGAAGCCCCGGCGATATTGCATACAGACGCTAGTAATGTCGGTCTAGGGGCGGTGCTAGTACAATGGCCGGGCGACAGCGAAAAAGTGATTGCTTACGCCAGTAGAACACTATCCCGAGCCGAAGCTAACTACTCCACCACTGAAAAAGAATGCCTCGCAATGGTATGGGCAGTTCCGAAATTTCGTCCGTGTTTGTATGGTCGGTCTTTCACCGTCGTTAGTGATCACCATTCCCTCTGCTGGCTCATTAATTTGAAAGATCCTTCCGGCCGGCTCGCACGCTGGAGTCTTCGACTCCAAGAGTTCGACTTTGTTGTTACATACAAGTCGGGAAAACGGCACGCAGACGCCGACTGCCTTCCTCGGTCTCCTGTTGAGCCGGCAGCAGAAGACGATGACGACACGGTTTTTCTGGGACTCGTGGATACTGCCGATCTTTCGCGCCAGCAACGGGATGACATTGAATTGCTGCTGCTTATTGGCTACCTCGAAGGACGAACCAACAGCGTGCGGAGGCTCTTTGCAATAGGGGTGGCATCATACTGCTTGCGTCGCAACGTCCTCTACAAGAAGAACTTCTCGCCTAGCGGCAGCAACTACTTAGTTGTTGTTCCATCACCGCTTCGACGTGAAACCTTACACGCCTGCCACAACGAGCCGACTGCTGGGCACTTGGGCTACACTCGCACATTGGCACGGATTCGGCAGAATTACTACTGGCCGAGACTTACTGCGGTCATTAAACGTTACGTTCAGACATGTCTGGATTGCCAACGTCGTAAACCGCCATCCGTCAAACTAACCGGCTTACTGCACCCTATTGACGTACCGGCCACACCATTTGCACAAGTAGGCATGGACTTTTGGGCCCCTTCCCAACGTCTACTACTGGTAATAGGTGGATAATCGTTGCCACGGATTATCTCACTAGATATGCCGAGACAAGTGCTCTGCAACGGGCAACAGCAGATGAAGCGGCACGATTTTTTCTGGAATCCATCGTTTTAAGGCATGGCGCTCCCGCAGTAGTCGTCACGGACAGAGGTACTGCGTTCATGGCCCAGTTTTTAGATATCGTTCTACGTCTAAGTGGTACCGCCCACCGGAAGCCGTATCACCCTCAAACGAACGGACTGACAGAACGACTCATAGGACATTGGCTGATATGATAAGCATGTACGTAGATGTAGAGCATAGGAACTGGGACGAGGTTTTACCTTATGTCACCTTCGCGTACAATACGGCTCGTCAAGAGACCACTCGCAAGGCGCCCTTCAGTCTCGTATACGGCCGTGAGGTTACAACAACATTAGACTCAATGCTCCCTCATGAATTTGACGACAACGAGACGGGTGCTGAAGAGATAACGCACCGAGCAGAGGCAGCTAGGCAGCTTGTGCGTCTGCGAATCCACGAACAACAGGACTGTGACGCCAGACGCTATAATCTTCGGCACAAAGCCGTAACATACAACATAGGCGAAAAAGTGTGGGTCTGGACACCTATTCGACAGCGTGGGCTCTCTGAAAAGCTCCTACGCAAATACTTCGGGCCCTACATAGTTTTTCGACGCATAAGTGACATCAACTACGAAGTCGTTCCAGACAGCTCACACTGTTCAAAGCGCCGACGGCATTTACCCGAGGTCGTTCACGTGCTTCGTATGAAGCCGTACTATGAGGACTGACAAGACTGCGCATTTCTTTACCGCTGCTTTCCAAGCCTCTATCATCGGGACGATGATCTTTTCTAAAGGGGGAGCAAATGACACAACTATATTTGGCAGAACCATAATGCAGCGGGTATGCACCAGTGGGGACGACGCGGGTTTTTTAGGTGAAGCGGGGAAAAACGAAGAAGACGTTGTTGTTGTTCCCTTGGACGTCTGATAAAGTGCGTTTCTTGGCGGTGCTGCTACGCATACTCGTCGATCCCGCGTCGTTACAATATATATATATATATATATAGAGAGAGAGAGAGAGAATAGAGAATAGAGAATACAATAGAGAATACAAACTAGGATTTTCGTGAACAAATGTACAGAGATTTCTGCAGCATTTACTGATTTATGTACACGTCATTTGTATATCCTCCAACGAATACACGCAGTTGTTATGTATATATATATATATATATATATATATATATATATATATATATATATATATATATATATACATAACAACTGCGTGTATTCGTTGGAGGATATACAAATGACGTGTACATAAATCAGTCAATGCTGCAGAAATCTCTGTACATTTGTTCACGAAAATCCTAGTTTGTATTCTCTATTGAGTGACCGCGGTAAACTTGACCTACCTGTCTTTAGTGTTTATACATCAGGCATATAAGCTGAACATATACATAGGCTTGTCTGAAAATACAGACATATATTTTATACTGACTATAATGACTGCTGCCAACTTGACGTTATCAGCTGACTTATCAGTTGTTAAGTTTATGACAACACCCTGATGCATCAAGGTATCAAAATGTAATCACAATTTCAAGAACTATTTTTTTTTTGTTAGAGAAACGTATTACGCCCACTCGTTTTTGTGGCGGAGCAAGTGCAGCTGTCAAGAGCTGCTGTCATGACCGTTGTAGGAAAGCACACTAGTGTTCCTGCAAGGGCGATGCGTGTATAGTCTAGTGTGAGCAGCAGACTTCTAGCTAACGTTATCTAACACTTAATTTAGCGCTTACTAACGCCCATGTTTGCCTCGTCTCGTGCATCGTCGAGGTGAGCCCACTGGCAACGCTCATCACGCCAGCGCGGTGAGACACGTGGCGGTTATGATCCAGGACACTGTTCCTTCTACCCCGCAGGGATTGTCTCAACATATCACACCCGACGAAGATATCGAGTACCACACTAACTTCACTATCTCACTTCCACGCTTCTTGCTTCCACTGAAACTTCCTTTTTTACCGCCAAATAAATAATGTGATGTAAACACGTTACAAGGTCCCTCACGCGTTGTTTTGTGCCCTGCTTGCAATCAGCAATGTTGTTTCATCGGCGTAACGCATGACGGAAGCTTGAGGGCTTGAAATAGCGCTGTATAAAAAAAAAACGTATAAACACCAAAACAAATGTGTCCGCAGTGCGCTTGCGTGACATAAATGGGTTTAATGAGCTGTAATTCGGTGGGGAATCCACTTCAAGAATGCTACTCTTTTCTGAACTTGAATTAACTAGCCCTAGCGTTGGGTGGGATTCCGTGAGTAGCGTAAGAACGTAATTAACCGTGGAGAATTTTGCGCCCGCGTTAATCAAAAGGTTTTAAAAGGTGGACGTACGTCTCTGGAATAGATTGAATATAGATACAATATATATATACATATATATATATATATATATATATATATATATATATATAGAGAGAGAGAGAGAGAGAGAGAGAGAGAGATAATATACAATATAGATATATAGATACTCTGGATATAGATTGTAGTAATGGTTGTAAACGCGCAAGGCATCCATGACAGCCAGAAATGCCGTGGTTAATCGGAATGAACGTTCTAACAGTCAGTATAAGTTTCTTTGTTTTTACACTAAGCTGATTCATAGCAAAGAGGAAAAACCGTGGCACAATAAGGTAGAAACAGAAAATGCGCAAATACCAAGTGTTAACTCTTTTTTCTGTTTTCGTATTTAAGCAGCAAGAAAAAGGCAAAACAATATCACTGAAATGACGCTGTCTTGCTTATCATGTATTTTATTTTACGATTAGGTGCAACTTATAAATAACACCTGGCAACTAGCGCAATAGACGTTACCAAGAAAAGGTAATGATAACAAATTTTAAATTGCCTGTTCTTTTCGGGCAGTGCAACAATGCAACGAAGGTAGAATCGGCAAAAACACCAAGTCCTCTGTTTTATAAGCCCGGTGATCAACCGAAGTAATTATTAAAAGAAAGCCACACGTACCTCTTATTGCCGATGAAAAGCCAAAATTACAAAGTAAAATGAACAGGAGCACTGCCACCGTCATCCCGCTCTGCCACGAGGCTACACGTGCATGAGAACACTTCTGGATTTCGTTTCACGAAAGCTGCCTTAATAAAGCGGAGAAACAACTTACATTTTCATGATATTTTAGTGTGAGTGAACCGACGTTTCGTACTACGCATATGTCATTTATTTCAGTGAGATCGAGGACATTTTCGTGGCCAATAAAAATGCGTTTTGTGCGCTCCCGCTAAGAGCAACGTGCCCGATACCGAAAACCGCGGTTTGTAAAAGCAAATGCGTCAAAATTGTATGTTTTTTTCAGCACGTGAACACTCAGCAAACCTGCCTATAGCATAGCACTAAGTAGTGGCGCTGTGTTCAGGTTGATGCATGTCGTTGTTTGTGCGTTGAAAGAAGATGAATTGAAAGCTCTCACATGCGCTTTTTTATTTACATTTACAATTTAAAAATTTTAGCAACTAGCGTGATTAAGCTTTGCGCGTTTATCGCTTTCTTTGTTTCCATCTGCGGCATTTGTGTCCGATAAGAGGGAGAACGTTGTGTTGCGTAAAACGTGGCTGGTGTAGTTTGTCTTTCCAACAGAACATTCATATTTATTTATACTTTTGTCCATTGCCTAACATTTTGGGGCATTAAGCTGTGAGTAACAACATCCCTCGGAACGCTAATCCTAGACAGTGCTTCTTCCTCGAGAGGTGCTCAGGAAGATAGGTTCTCAAATTTTCTTACCGATAATCGGCCACTCTATGTGTCCTTAATAAACCCTCCAAACCCCACCTACAACCGTACATTTAATTTCTTTTTCTGCGCCGTGCTTGTTCCTTTGCACTATGAGGTTCAGTTATTTTAGAATCGTAAAATAAAATGAGTTAATCAAACGCGGCTATCGAGAACGAAACTGACGCACCTGTGCGAGTCATGCCGAACTTCACTCGTGCAAAAGAAATCACTACTACTGGTCTAGTGACGAGACCCCTGCCGCGAGCACGTCTTTGCTCATCGATCGTCAGTCTAATCATTCGCCGTGTACGGTGCTTCGTCGCTCACTTTCTCTGTCCACAATCAACTACCGTCCTAAAAGTAGGAATCAGAGGTGTTCTCGAACGGTGGCCGTGTGGCGCCGGCGCTGCCTGTGCCGACACAGGCGCTATCGCTTCGGGTCGCCTTGGGACGGTGGATGTTGCGCGTGTGGGGAGAACGCATTTAAACGCTTGAATAAACGACGTCACCCACGAATGCTGCCAGGCGCTGACGTAGAGCTTCTGCGTTGAAATTGAAAGGAAGCTCCCGCTCTTACTTTTGTTTGTACGCAAATATATTGGTTCACGCTGAGTGATTTACCACATATTTCTCTTTTTCTATGGAATATTTTCCGTGTGACGTGAGCGCAAATGAAGTAGTTGAGATACGCAACGCCCAATCATCTCCTTTGCAAACATTTCAAGCACGGCGGAGAAACTAGCATACATAGTTCATTTCAAACAAAGTGTGTCGTCAGCAGGTTAGGACACAGCTTAGTCAAAACCTCCTGATATTAATTAGGTTCTAGTCTTCCAGAGAGTGAAGGAGATAGGCGAAGAAGGAAGGACAGGAAGGTGAACCAGGCTTTGTCCAGGTGACGTTACACATGAGGAGAGGAAGCGAAAAATACATAGAGAAGACATAAGTACTGATAACATTTTCACAAGTACTAAGCCAGATGCAGGATATCTAAACTAGGGCACTCAAGTCTGCCACCTTCAGGCACTGTAGAATAAAGAGCTCGAATGACTTTCTGGGCTGGTGTGCTGTGAGGCCAAGCTCCCAAGGCCCTTGCTTCTGTAAATGGCCTATCGTCCAGTATATTCAAGGTACACTCGAGAGTCTGGTGCTGGTTATCGAAGCCACAAGAGTGTCACAGAAGATGATCGATCATATCTTCACCCTAGCCTTAGTGCATATGGGTGAGTCCGCCATTCCGATGCGATAGTTGCAGAGTTAGTGAAGGCTACTCCTGCACAGAGCCGACAGCAGAGATGATAGCGTTCCATATCTTGACCTCTGGTGTATAGAAACCAGCCTAGGTTTATTCGCGATTCATTAAACCGTTTCTGGTGTTTAACAAGCGAACTCGCCACGCGCACATGAAGTAAAGGCAGCCGGCACTTACTAACGACGATGGCTCAGCGTTGTGATAGCTTGGCTTTTGTGCCGAATGGATGAAGGGTGCGCAAATAATTAAAGTACGAGAACCGGATAACTTGCAGCTATTTTCTTTCTATTTAGCCTTTTCCCCGCAATTAGTTCTTTGTGAATTTTCCAACTTTCTTGGCCACTTTGCCGCTTCCTCACAAAAGGTGACTCAGGCGGGAAGTCTGCCCCTTCAAAATTATATCTTCGCACTTAGTATGCAATATTCCCAGGTTACAGAAGTCACATATAAAGGTGCATTTACAATATTTACAAGAGAGACAACGATGCATAGACAAGATAGCTCTCTAGACCGATTCTACCTCTGCACGTCAAATCTTCTTCTAGAGTGGTGCCACCTTGGTTGCGCCGTAATATAACTCCCACCTGTAAAGGTGCCGTCTCGACGCTAACCACAAGGGAGGTGAACTCGCGGCAAAGTAAGGCTTCAGCCGAGATGCATGCACAACGTCTGGGGGGAGACGCGAGTCCAACTGAGCGACCTCGTGGTTCCCATCGCCAAGCTGACGCAATTTTATTTATTTATTTGTTTATTTATTTATTTATTTATTTATTTATTTAAGAATACTGTAGCCCTCACTTGAGGGCCATTACAGGAGAGGAAAAAAATAAAAAGATAAATTTCAACACCGACAATACAACGTTATACATCACTGTCAAACACAAATTACAGGGAGGATGAACAAATATACACAGTATACACAGAATAACAGTAAGCAAGATCCATTCTTAATTATCCCCGTTGCCTGTAACACAATTCTAATAAAGTATAAAATTCGTTAACATTTTGCGCTGTTACAGTGCAGTCCGGAAGGCCATTCCATATATTAATACACGAAGGAAAGAACGAGTATTGAAAACCATCAAGGCGTGTTTTATAAGGCTGTACGTTAGCACTGTGGTTTAAACGCGCACTGTGTTTTAAAGGGGGGCGAATGTATGCTTCTTTGTTTATTCTTATTTGATTTTTGGTAATCTGCAAAAAGAATTTCAGTCGTTGCTTTTCTCGCCGTGTTTCTAGCAATTCCAAGTCGCAACATTTCAACATGTGTGTTACAGAATCGGCTCTCCGATAACGCGAACAAACCAAACGCACCGCGCTTCTCTGAATTTTTTTCGAGTTTATCTCGCAAGTACAGTTGGTGAGGGCTCCAAACTGGGCAGGCGTACTCCAAAACGGGGCGAACAAATGTTTTTTATACGCAATGAGCTTCAAATGTGTTGGTGCATGCTGCAACTTTTTTCTCAAAAAGAACAGTTTCCTGTAAGCCCTAGAGCAGATCTCCTCCACTTCGAGGCGCCAGCACAAGTCATGATTAATGATCACACCTAAGTACCTAAAGCTACGTACATTCAACAGAGTTGTCACCAATTTTATAGTCAAAGGAAGCACAGTTTTCTTTCTTGTTATATGAGCAAGCGTCGATTTCGAATAATTTATTTCCATTCCCCATTTTTTTCACCAGTCATGTAAACCTTGGAGGCACCGATTAATTTTCCTTTGGTCGGTTTTATCTGCCACTGTACTATAAAGCAAACAATCGTCGTCAAAAAGTTTAATTTTAGCAGGTTATTCCAGAACACTGCAAATATCATTGATGTAAATGAAGAACAATAGCGGCCCAATACTGACCCTTGTGGAACCCCCGACAATATTTCTAGTGGATCAGACATGATGTTTTCAATGTGGACGGATTGTACGCGACTGCTCAAATAGGCTGCAATCCAGTTCACAATGTCTGGAGCAATACCTGCGTTCAGTATTTTGAAAAGCAAGTTACCATGCGGTACCTTATCAAAGGCCATTGCGAAATCTGTGCAGATGACGTCAATTTGCTCGCAGGCATCCAAAGCTAGATAAAGATCATGAACTGTCTCAATGAGTTGCAATATACTGTATAATCCGCATCGAAATCCATGTTGTGATGAAAAGAAAAAGTTATTGGCTACAAGAAAAAGAATGATATGCTTTTCTACTGCATGCTCTATAAGCTTACAAGTCACAGAAGTAAGTGATATGGAACGATAGTTGCTAACTTCATTTCGACTGCCGGATTTGAAAACCGGAATGACAACACCGCTACGCCAATCTTGAGGTAGTGAACTGGTTTCCAAGGATTTTCTAAAGGTTAGGTAAAATAACACCTATTCAGCATATCGCCGTAAACGTTCACTTGGAATTCCGTCTGGCCCGCTTGCTTCTTGGCATCAAGCATAAGCAATTGCTGAAATATGCCAGCCTGAGTGATTTCTTGTGGGCGCATTGCGCAGGTGCCCAATTTACTGCGCTCATTGTTTCCTTGCTCTGTTCTCGTATTCGCAAATACTGACTGGAAGAATACGTTGAAGCAGTCTGCTATTTGCGTCTTTTCCGTGATCACTTCAGATCCGCTTTTTATCTGGTGTATCTCTTCTTTTTTATCCCTTAAGTACATCCGAAACATTTGTGGCAAAGATTTCAGGAACCCAGGAAGCGTTATGTTAAAGTGCTTTTGTTTAGATTCCCGTAACGCTAACTTTAGTTGAGCACGCAAATTAGACAGCTGGGCTGGGTTTTGTTTATCTTTGCGTAATCGTTTTATTCTGCGTTTTAGGTGCATTATTATATCCTTTAGGGCCCTGTGTAGCGCTACAGCACCTTTTCACAGAAGCCGAAGCGGAGACATGGTGTCCACAGGAGGAAAGTGGAGCCAGGAGGAAATCGGACGTCTTGATGTCTGCTGTCGTACCGGATCGTCTGCACGGCCTGAGACTCAGCGAGCCGGGAGCAGGAAATCTGCTGTGCCGTGTCAGCCCGGGCGAAGACTTCTCCAGCATATCAAGTGGGAGTGTTCGTCGACTGTCAAAGGGCAAAGAAGGGTGGCGGCCAAACTGAAGGTAAAAGGGTGAAAAGCCAGCGGCCACGGGACGGGACGAATTATAGGCGAAGGTCCCGAAGGGTAACGTGCTGTCCTGATCACTGTGGTCGTCAGAAACGCACATGCACAGCACTTCTGTCACTGTCCAATTAAGCCACTCCGTCAGTCCGTTTGCGGGTGGCAGGCGGTTGAAAGCCTGTGCTCGGCAGAACAGGAACGAATATTTCTTCAGCTATTCGGGACAAGAAGATGCGGCCGCGATCAGTGAGGAGCTTCCGGGATGCACCGTGATCGAGGACGACGTTATGTAAAAGAAAATCTGCCACCTCACTTGCATAGCTTGTGCGCAAAGCTCGCTTGATCGCGTACCGGCTCGCTGTGGTGTTAGGCTGCTGAACACAAGGTCGCGGGATCAAATGCCGGCCATGGCGGCCGTATTTCGATGGGGGCGAAATGCGAAAACACCCGTTTACTTAGATTTAGGTGCACGTTAAAGAACCCCAGGTGGTCGAAATTTCCGGAGTCCTTCACTATGGCATGCCTCCTAATCAGAAAATGGGTTTGGCATGTAAAACCCCATAATTTAATTTTAATCGCGTAATCAGTCGCGGCAACGACCCCCTCATTGCCAGATTTCGACCTTGCAAAAAGGCCGAGAAGATGGAGACCGACGCGAAAGAATGGTTCTGGGGGTATAATGATGAGGTCAAGGCGTCCAGTCGGCAACACAGCAGGTTTCTTGCAGTGCTGACAGAGCGCACAGGCTGCA
Source organism: Dermacentor andersoni (assembly GCF_023375885.2). Lineage (NCBI taxonomy): Eukaryota > Metazoa > Arthropoda > Arachnida > Ixodida > Ixodidae > Dermacentor > Dermacentor andersoni. The sequence continues at coordinate 45,392,943 of NC_092818.1, read as the reverse complement.
ACGTAGCGGTGCACAGAGCAGTACAGGCCTGGCCAGTAGAAGTGCTGCCGTAAGCTGTCCTGGATTCGCGAAACGCCGAGCTGGCCTGCAGAAGTGCGCATGAAACTGCTGAAGGACTGATATCGGGAGATGGCGCGGTACAGCGAGTAAAAATTCTGGTCCTTTAGGGCGTAAGCGGCAACGGTATAGAACGTCGTCACGGAGCACGAACATGCGCATCGTGGGCTCCGCATATGCAGAATTCAGACGATCGATGATAACACGTAAGAAAGCATCACGCTGTTGTTCAGAGTGGATGACGTGCAGATCAGAAATGACCAGGACGCAAGAGTCGATGTCACGCGCATAATACGCAGGGTGCTCAGCAGGATGACTGGACAGGTAGCCGGCGACTTTGTGCAAACAGACTGTCTTGTAAGAAACAGCAAATTAATATTCTTGGAACCGTAGCACCCATCTACCGAGCATATTTAGAGCTGTATGGCCAAATGGCGAAACCTAACTTTTTTATTTTATTCGAAAGTAATTGACTCAGGCAGTAGTGGTTCGTGTAACGTTTCTTTATTTGAACCAGGTTGAAGCCGTTGGTGGTCAACGTTGTATTTGACCTACCGCCTTAATTTTCGCGCATATTCCATTCGGGATGCATGCGAAGCTTGGGCCTTATTAAGGCTTCTTGTCTTCAGCGTCGTTGCTGCTTGCAAGACCATGACAAAAAAATCCAGCCTAATACCAGCCTTTCTTCAAAAAGGATTTTAAGCAGATAGGTAGTTTACAGATCGCTGCAACCGATCTGCTGCAAGGCACGCTGCAACCGTGCCTTGTGCGGCTACGGTGGATTTCAGGACGCCCACAGGGCCTATAGTATGCGCCACAACCAGAGTCGAACTGTTAGAGAGAGGCGCAACGCTGGGACAACCCCTCTAGAATATACAGGCATACACATACGATTCGGTAGGGCTCCTAGTCGTCAGGGCATTACCGGCAACTAGCTCGCCCACAATGCCGCAAGGAAGAATTTCCATGACCCCCAGAATGCGACGTAGAATTGCGCCACTAAAGTAATCTTAGCAATGGCACTGCTGGCTTCACGCACGTCTTCCTGACCCCGACCATTATGTTGTGAGCGAGAAGCACCATTGCAGACAGTGACAAAGCAAAATGACGAAGAGGAAAGCAAATTACCAAAATTACTGGGAACGCGTCCTGCTCGCGCAACAAAACCAGAAAGAAATCCTCCGCAGTCTACTTCCAGCAGACTCGTATCACGTCCTCGTGAACAGCACATGTGGCCCGTACTTCACCGTCGATGTTATGGCGTGGCCTTGGCACCAGCCATATTAGGATTCGTAGATCTTCCCGCTACATGTGACATAATGAATGCTCAGGTAGTTAGTTTACGCTATGCCATAAAGACACTCCAGCAGCTTCAGAGTACTTGGTCTGGGAGGGAAAAACGAAAAGTCGTGCTAGTAACAAGTCTTGTCAAGGGTGCCACAAAATATACGAATGACAACCAATGTGGAATGATTCCACACTCAAAAATCACCTGACGACTTCCACATAACACTTCGGATCTTTTTTATCGACTGAGACGTTAGCTAGGGTTAGCTCGTACATCAAAAACACCAGTCTACTCTTCCTCTCCCCCTATCTCATTCCTTCAGCCTGTAGATGCCCGAAGCACGACAAAACCACCATAGCACGTACTACGCTGTTAACTAGCAAAGAGATAGTGACGGCTGTTCAACAAGCTACAGCACGCCATGCTGACAGAACTATTAGTGAAGAAAGCCCAAATAAATATCACATGGTATACGTATATACATTTGTCTATGGGAACATACCCAATGGTACGTACTCAGTGCGACTGGGCGTTTGCATCTCTAGAAATCGGCAGGTGCTTACGGAGCAGCGGGCGCATTGCGGGACTTGGTCCCTGATTGTGGCGCGGGACAAAGTCAAGCAGAGCGGGATGGCACTCGAGCCGAACGTCGAGCCATTACAATCTTAGCTGTTTTATTTTCAATATATTTGCCACAATTTATGCTGAAATATGAATACTCTTAATTCGCAGACTGATAGAATCGGTTGGTTGAATGAGGCCTTTATTCAAAATTTACGTCACGCGCACGTATTGAGTGTTCTCGCGTTTCGCAAAAGAGGCCAGATACCAACTACAGCAAACTGTAATACACTCGTAAAGAATGTTCTTTATTTAAACGAATTCTATTGAATGCGCGCAATGGTATGTTCGCCGCTGCGATATTGCCTTTTATGACGTGCGAAAAATTTGTACGGATGTAGGCGTTCCCAAAGATTGGGTGGAGCTCGGGCACTCACATTAAATGACAATCGCTAGTCGTGTCTAAAAGAGCAGTAACTAGCATGTGCAACTATTGCTGTATTGCTTGTCTTCGCAGGAAAAACATACACGCTGTTACTGGTGCCCCGGTGTGCCTTCCACATAAGCAGGTCTGCTGGGCTTAGTATTGTCCGCAACAAGAGAGCTGTGTAGTGGCAGTGGAGGACATCATCTTCGTCAAACGAAAGCTTTCTTTGACGCTTTCCTGCATTTTGCGGTTTGTCAAATTCTGGCAGTTTACTGCCAACCTGAGACGCTGGCTGTGGCTAGATCCTACTGGCCGCCGAATGGAAGTACCAGCGAACGGGCTTTATAGTGAGTGTTTCATAAATTGGCACTGAAAATTCCTCAGAAATGAAAAAAGTGAGCTAAATAAATGATTTACTCTGGACAGCTTTTACCATGCAATCGTACATTAGATGACTCAACAAGTAATAATCACCAAACAGAAGTGCCTGACTGTTGTATGGTCCGTGCAGAAATTTAGCTCATAGCTACGCGGTCTGCATTTCACTGTTTTTACAGATAATCATGCCTTATGTTGGTTGTCAATGGTCCTAAACTTGTCAGAATGCCCTGGCCGCTGGATTCTCAGATTATAAGCATATGATTTCGATGTCGTTTACAAGTCCGCAAGAAAACACCAAGACGCCGACGAACTTTCTCGATGTTCATTATCGCCATCTTTCGATCGTGTTACGTCACCTTGTCAACTAAGTTACACGGACGTCACATCTTCTGTGTTATGTAGTGGTTTCCTGAATCAGGTGCCATCCCGTCACCCTTCTATGTTTTCCGTTAACCAGCGCAGTGATCCATATTGCCATGACATCATAGATCGCCTCATTGGTGTTTCAATCCCCCGTAACTCCATGCTACGAAAACACGTAAAACTATGCAAGTACCTATTCTCTACAGCTACATTTTTCACCCGGAGGGCCATCGATGGGTTCCTGACCTTCAGCGTTTTCTTCGTGTTGATGTTCTGCAGGCTTCTCACGACGAGACTTGTGGTAACCCAAGTCTGGCCACTAAAGTAACCACAAGACCGGTGAGCAAATACGCAGCTCATTCTTCTGGCCAGTTCTTTCAACCACCGTGCACTCTGTGCCAACGCCGCAAGCGATCTACCACTGCCCCCACCGGGACGCTACAACCACTACCTTGTCCAGCAAAACCCTCCGCTGTCGTCGGCAAGGACCTTTACGGCCCTCTCTCGGCCACTGCAAACGACAACCGATGGATCGTCACTGCTGTGGATCACTTCACGCGGTCCGCGGAAAGTACCTCTGTCTGCTCAGGGACTGCTTCGGACGTGGATGCCTTGTTCCTTGAAGCTATCTACATAGGCGACGGAGCCCCTCGCGTCCTTTTGAGAGACCGCGAAAAAGCATTTCTCACACACGCTTGATGAAGTTCCCCGAGATTTACACCTTGTACAAAACAACCTCCGGCTACTACCCCCAAAGCAATGGTCTGACAGAGCGATTTCATCGCACACTCAGTGATATGCTGTCCATATATATCCAACCTGTTTCTCGTAACTGGGATGCAATTCTCCTTTTCGTGACATTTGCCTACAGTACCGCTGTCCAGTGCACCACAGGCTACTGTCAGTTTTTCCTCGTCTACGGCCACAATCCAGCCTCTTCCCTTGACTTTTCTTTCCTTTCTGGCCCTGTGAACGCTTTTACATTCATTTACGACCAGTTTCTATCTCGTCTTACCTAATGTCGCCACCGTTCCCGCTTAAACACCGAGATGAGCCAAGAAGACCGCAGTTGTCGTTATGATGTCACTCACTGCGTTTTTCCTACCGCTCTGGCGACGATTTACTGCTTTGGACCCTTGTGCAAATGCCTGGTTTATGCGAAAAGTATCACTGTCGGTACATAAGCCCCTACAACCTAATAGAACAGACCTTCCCAGTGAACAACCGTGTTACACCTGTTGACACACCTATTTACCGACGCTGCTCGGTACAGAAACCGTGCATGCTTCCGGCCTTAATCATTCTATCGGTGTTCTACGCTAGCCGAATTTGCGGCCAGGGCGGCCGCTTCCGTCCAGCGGGGCAATGAGCCTCAGCATTTGCATTATGAGTATCATCTGCCTCATCTGTACATGACCAGCACTAGTGTTCCGGATCTTTAATGGCACGCTAACTCGTGCTTTGAAAAAAAAGCGTTAAGCAAGACCGTTGCTGCTCAATATATATATATATATATATATATATAACGATACATGCATATTGCGTGTTTCTTGTGACCCATGCACGCGGGTGCCCCGACGAAGACGACGAACGCTCTCTGGCTCTCGAGCTGTCGGCTGAACTGGCCAACACTGCAGTTATCCTTTCTGCATATAATTTGCAACTAGTTCCCAGTCTCAATCCTTCGTTCGCGTAACATGTTGGTGGAGTCGCTGGGTATCGATAAAGGATTCCGCCGATACCAAGTTTTTGACGGTGGGCGGACATTTTCCCAATCGTTCGAGGACTTTTTTGGGCGACCGCTGCCCGGCCGAGGCTCGGCGGGCGAGCTCAGCGCTGTTCCACACGCTCAAGCCACGGTGTCTACGGCTATGCAAATCACCGTTGAGGGTGAGGATATCTCTGCCGACGAAGTCAGTGAAAGCGCTGGGTGCACCACTGCATTACACAAGCGAAAACCCATCATCCAGGACCCGCTCGGGCAGGGTGGCCGAATCACCGACATGCGACGTGGCGGGAATAAAAGCCAGGCTCCGGCGAGTGTCAAGACACGGCAAACGACTGCTTCCCGATTGCCTCGACTACCGAAAGAGCATGTTCGAATCATAATCCGTCCCCGTTGAGGACTGGACATCAAAAAGATGGGCCACTTCAGAGTTGCCCAAGCCCTCACTACCGGTGCTAGACTTACGGAGGCGGATACGGCGGAGGATATAAGTACGAACATGGTGAAAAACACATTGGTGGCAAGCACCCCACCAAAGCGAAACGTCATGGCCTACGCCGGTGTGAAAGCTATGCTTATTGGACAAGCAAGCTACGAAGTTAGTGCATATATCGCAGCCGCGAAAACTCATGCAAGGGAGTTATTTGTGATATTGATCCCACGAACAATCGAGAGGAGCTCAAACGCCTCATCATTCAACCCAAGAATCCAAGCGCCCTCGAGGTGAGACGAATCAAGAACACAAGCACGGTAGTCATCCTGTTTGATGGACTCAAAGTTCCGGACTACGTAAAATGCAGTCCCAGTTTGGTCAAATACTCACTCTATCGCAGACAAACTGACGTTTGCAATGCATGTGGAAAGCTTGGCCACAGAGCTGACGTTTGCCCAGCCCCTGAAAATGCAATCTGCCGCCGCTGTGGTGCAAGCAACCCGGACGATAAGCACGAATGTACACCGAAGTGCACCCTCTGCGGAGGCCCTCATCCGACGGCTGCCAGAACCTGCAAGCAAAGGTTCCAAATCCCGTTTGTAGTTAGACAACGGAGAAGAGAACGGCGCAACCGCGAACAATTCAAACAACCAACTGTGTCGCCAACCCCTCTCAAGCCGGCCCTCAGCAGCTCGCACAGATCCTGGAGCCGATCCCGAGACCCCGGCGGCGAGGGTGGCGGCTACCAGGACCGTGCCCCTTCTAAGGGTCGCTCGACGGAACACTCGTCTTCCAGGGGCCGCAAGGCCCCCAGGACTCACTCTCGCTCCAGGGGCCGCTCTCGTTCCAGGGGGCCTGCAATTCAGATCCAGGAGCCTGCTGATCGTGCTACCACATGGGCTGACCGGGTGAAGCAATCATCGAAAAAGGTACCGGGGGGTAAATCGCCAGGGCACCACAGGATTGCACAATTGGAAAGAGAAAACGCTTCGTTAAAATACGCAATGGAGCAGCTCACAGCAGAAATCGCAGAACTCAAAAGAGCCAGCAAGCGAGAAACAGTTCAACCCACTCAGGCCCCTGCAGTAGAAACGCCCACGGAGATCCCCGTAGCAGAACCGACTGCCAATGGTCTACTTAAAAAGAGGGCGCTGGCAGTTCGTGCTTCAGGCAAGACCACCAGCGTTCGTAAACTGAGAAAAGCGATAGTTAAAATTGATTAATCCTTCGAAAAAGTTCAGCTTGTTATTGACAAGCTAGCGGAGGCGGTCAGAGCGCTAGGAATCAGATGCGATCATCTGGAGCGCCGCGTTTCTACAATGGCTACAATTACATCGTTGGACAAAGTGAATAACACCGACACTGAAAGGTCGGCAGCGGTTGGGCTCCACAGCATTTTATAATGCAAGCTAACTCCTACGTCCCACCATGGTGGCACATCACAGAGTAATTAATATCTGGCAGTGGAACTGTAGGGGATTCTGTTGTAAAAGGAATATCCTTCAACAGTTCATTCGGACCCACCCGGAAAAGCCACTTGTAATCCTATTACAAGAAACGCTCACGGATACGGTCACCCTACCAGTCTGTAAATCGCATACCCAATATGGTGATGGGAAGAGGGGAATTATCACATTAGTCATCAACAAATGTGCGTTCATAGCCCACGATGTGAATCTTGAATCCAATAAGGTTGAACACTCGCTCGTTGAAATAATCCTCAGCGGACAGTTCAAGACAAGCATACTTATACTTAACATAAACAGTACACCCAAAGACCTCAGGCGAAGATTCGCGGCAATTATCAACAGGGCTACAAGCGAGGCCAAGACATTCCCACTCCTGGTGGCCGGTGACATCAACGCTCCGCATCAAGCATGGGGGTACCAACAAGCTAACCGCAAGGGCGTTGACCTATAGCAAACTGCAGTCAATAATAGCCTCACGCTTTAACAGATCCGGCTTTTCCTACCAGGATCGGCAACTCCTTCTCTAGGGATACCACACCTGATCTCTTTTTCATACGGAATGTAGAATCGGCATCTTGGTCCAACCTCCAAGTGGACCTTAGCAGTGATCACAACGCCCTGGCCACCACCGTCAACGTGAGAAGCGGGGACCTCAAAGAGTTCACTATTACGGATTGGTATTACTTTCGCAAGATTAGGGAAGAGCGAGCACAAACACATGACTCAGCACTTAGCCTAGAGCAGTGGGCTGAACAGTTAAAGGAGGATATCAGCACGGCGACAAAGAAAATCCAGACTGAACTGAAGGTGGACAGGATAGATAGCCGCCTCGCTCATCTTCTAGAAGCTAAAACGTCACTGTTGAACAGATGGGAAGGGCAGAAACTCAACCGAAGGCTCAGAGACAACATCGCGGAGCTCAACAAAACTATAGAAGATCACTGCCAAACCTTGAGCAGACAACAGTGGGATGAGTTCTGCAATTCCGTGGATGGCCAGATGAGAGTTGGAGCTAAATGGAACCTACTCAAGCATCTGCTTGATGATACCAATACCAAGTCAAACCAAAGACAAGTGATAGCGAAGGTGCTACACCAGGCATCACAGTCAGAAACATTGCAGACCATACTCGACAGACTCGCTCGCAAGTATCTGCCACTGGGCAACTCAAGTGACGAAGACTATCCTCCCTACAAAAGCTCATCTTGCCCCGAGCTAGATAACCCCTTCAAGGCATGGGAAGTAAGGGAAGCTCTCCAGAATCTAAATGGCAGGTCGGCCCCTGGTCCTGATGGCATCCCCAACCGGGCCCTCAGAAACCTGGACGACTGCTCTATAGAATGGTTGACAGAGAGATTGATGGAATATGGGAGCGAGGGGGTGTCCCTGAGTCCTGGAAAATGGCCTCGGTCATCCTCATTTCCCTCACGTCTTGCGGGGGGAAAGTAGCGGAACATGTCATACACAATAGAATTTCTAAGGACATCGAGAAACAAGGATTGTTTCCGTACAACATGATCGGCTTTCGTCCGGCCCTGGCAACGCAAGACGTGATGAAGCTCATAAGTGTCAAATCATTGACAACACCTCAAGAGATATAAGAGGCATCTTAGGCTTAGACCTGGAAAAGGCCTTTGACAATGTATCCCATGCTGACATTCTGAACTCCATCTCGGAGCTCAATTTGGGAGACGCCTTCCACAGATACATAGGCTCCTTCCTACGGGATCGCAAGGCCACGCTCACCACTGCTTTCTGACATCGCCATGAAGAAACTATCGCAAAGGCTCTCCAACATAGAAGGGATCAATCATAAGCTCTACGCTGAAGACATCACAATCTGATGCACCGGAGGAAGCGAAGGAGCTGTTGAATCAGGCTTACATGAGGCTGTAGATCAAACAGAGATGTACTTGGAAAATACGGGGCTTAGATGCTCCCCGAGCAAGTCGGAGCTCCTCCTCTACAGGCCAGTCAGGAGAGGTCCCAAACCTAGAGGCTGGAAACCGTTGTCTGATATAAACATCGAACTCCACACTAAAAGTGGCTGTACCATCCCCAGAGTAGACACCATTCGGGTCCTTGGTATGTTCATCGAATCCAATGGCAGTAACAATACGACGCTCAACAAACTCACAGCCAAGACTGAGAACATGATCAGACTCATCAACAGAGTCTCGAATAGGCGTGCAGGCTTAAATGAAGACAACCTCCTCAGGTTGTTCCACGCCTTCCTCATGAGTCATATAGTTTATGTGGCAGCCATGCACAACTGGTATAACTCCGAGAAGAAACGATTAAACGAGCTCATCAGAAAAAGCGTAAAAAAAATACTAGGCATACCGTTACCGGCGAGCACGGACCACCTTATGCAACTAGGACTGCACAACATATTGGACGAGATAATTGAGGCCCAGGAGTCAGTCCAACTACCCTGTTTATGCTGTACCCCTGCCGGAAAGAAGATCCTGGCGGTTCTTGGGACCAACCCTATCCTCATGGAAGGGCGTAAATATGAAATTTCAGAAGATCAGAGGAACAATATACGAGTTGCACCGTTTCCCCGTAATGTTCATTCTCAACACATTGCAGGCAGACGCAGAGCAAGAACCCTCGCCCTCCTCAAGCGTACCAAGGACGATCCCTACTTGGCATGTTTTGTTGACGCAGGCCAATATGGGCAGTCGTCTAACTTCGCCATTGCCCTCGTTGATCACAACGGACAGATAGCGAATGCGGCTTCCCTGAAGTGCTGAACACCAACCAGAGCGGAGCAGGTCGCAGTTGCTATAGAACTCCTAGACAACAGCAGATCACAAATCTTCACAGATTCGAGATCGGCGGTCAGGGCTTTCGCTTCAGTATCCATCGCTGAGGAGGCTCAAAGATTCTCAAGAACACGATAATCTCTTCGCACACCATCACGTGGTTTCCGGCTCACCTCGACCCCCAGCTTGACTCCTTTCCCAATCTCAATGACATCGCCCACTCCCAAGCGCGCGCACTAACCCACCGCGCGGGAACAGGATCGAGCTCAGACTCCGGGGTTCTCGAGTTTCGGGACACTCTCACTACTTTCAGCGAAATAACTACTTACTATCACCTGGGTAGAAGGACTTATCCTCCCCCTCACAGCAAACTGGCTAGACCTCTGGCGTCCACTTTGCGCATGCTTCAGACAAAGTGCTATCCAAACCTGGCCCTTTGCCACACGATCACTCCGGAGGCGTTTAGCTCTACTTTCCCCGACTGTGGGGCTGTTAGCAATTTCGCACACATGCCCTGGCGACGTCCCTCGTTACAGGGGCCCAATCGCATCACAGAAGAAGAATGGAGCTCTGCCATCCAGAGCTCAGAATATGCACGTCAAACTTGGGCTGTCCAGGGAGCCCATGATACGGCGGTTATTACTCGGCCTACCAGTCCCCACGTGGGAGCGGCCCGCAGCTCTGCCCTAGGGCAAAGCTTCTGAGGACCTTGTAATTCAAGTTCTTTTTCGGTCGCTCTCTCTATTTATGCATTTTCAGTACAATATATATATATATATATATATATATATATATATATATATATATATATATATATATATATATTGTTACGCGAACGAAGGATTAAGACTCGAGACTATTTGCGGAGCATATTTACAAAAGTTAAGGCAACGCTGGCCAGTTCAGCCGACGACCGCACTGGAGCGTTCGTCGTATTCGCCGGGGTGCCCGCGTGCATCGGCCACAAAAAAACCGCAATATGCACGTATCAAGCTATATATATATATATATAGGGGTTTTCTTCAAATGCCAGCACGCAGGACCCGACGTAACATACGCAGGGAAGAGACGACGAACTTTTTGGAAGACTTCTTGTACTTCAAGTTTTCGGCTGGTGCACCAGCCTTCGTCAGAGTACAGCGTTCGACTGTACTCTGACGAAGGCTGGTCCACCAGCCGAAAACGTTAAGTAAAAGAAGTCTTTCAAAAATTCGTCGTCTCTTTCCTGCGTATATATATATATATATATATATAGAGAGAGAGAGAGAGAGAGAGAAAGAGAGAGTACCCACCTCGCGTGTATCAGTGCAAGAGGACCATGGCTCGCATTTTCCACCGGATTAAAAAAAAGGCATGTTGTTAAAATCGCATAAACAGGGCTCGAGAGAAGCCTGATCCCGGTGACCAGTACCCGTAACGCAGGCCCTCACCAGAGCAGGATTGGCCGCCCTGGTGCAGCACTTCGCCACATCCTCCTATATGAATACAATAATCAAACCCCGGCGCTCAGTCCCCAGCAGGTGCGAAGCAACTGACCACGGTGGCGGTGAGAACTGCGACGCAGCAGGGGGTGCTAAGAATACCTGGGTCCGAACAAGCCGCCAATTGAATCTGAACCTGGCAAAGTTTAACGCTAGAACGTTATCTAGTGAGGCGAGTCTAGCGGTGCTATTGGAGGAATTAGAGGGCAGAAAATTGGATATAATAAAGCTCAGTGAAGTTAGGAGGACAAAAGAAGCATATACAGTGCTAAAAAGCGGGCACGTCCTGTGCTACCATGACTTAGCGGAGAGACGAGGACTAGGAGTCGGATTCCAGATTAATAATGCTATAGCTGGTAATATACAGATATTCCATAGCATTAACGAGAGGTTGGCAGGTCTTGTTGTGAAACTTAATAAGACGTACAAATTGAAGGTCGTACAGGTCTGCGCCCCTACATCCAGTCATGATGACGAGAAAGTCGAAATCTTCTATGCAGACGTGGAATCGGCGATGGGTAAATTCAAAACAAAGTACACTATACTGATGGGCGACTTCAATGCCAGGGTAGCCAAGAAGCAGGCTGGAGACAAGTCAGTGGGGGAATATGGCATAGGCCCAATGAATAGCAGGGGAGAGTTATTAGTAGAGTTTGCCGAACAGAATAATATGCGGATAATGAACACCTTCTTCCGTAAGCGGGATAGTCGAAAGTGGACGTGGAGAAGACTGAATGGCGAGGCTATAACTGAAATGCACCTTATACTCTGCGCTAACAGTGGCACCATACAAGATGCGGACGCGCTCGGCAAGGTGCGCTGCAGTGACCATAGGATGGTAAGAACTCGAATTAGCCTAGACTTGAGGAGGAAACGGAAGAAACTGGTACATAAGAAGCTGATAAGTGAGTTAGCCGTAAAAGGCAAAATTTAGAAATTCCGGATCAAGTTACGGAACAGCTATTCGGCTTTAACTCATGAAGAGTACCTTAATGTTGAAGCAAGAGTGTTAATGTTGAAGCAGAAGCAGAAGTCGCTGGTAACTCTTTTAGACAGGATACCAGTAAGCTATCGCAGGAGACGAAAGCTCTGATCAAGAAACGCCAATGTATGACAGTCTCTATCCCTGCCGGTAGAATAGACCTGGCAGAACTTTCCCAGTTAGTCAACAAGCGTAAGACCGCTGACATAAGGAAGTATAATATGGATAGAATTTAACATGCTCTCAGGAACGGAGGAAGCCTAAAAGTAGTGAAGAAGAAACTAGCAATAGGCAAGAAGCACATGTATGCGTTAATAGACAAAGCCCACAATATGGATGAGATAGTTCAAGTGGCTGAGGAGTTCTATAGATATTTATACAGTACCAGTGGCACCCACGACGATAATGGAAGAGAGCACAGTATAGAAGAATTTGAAAACCCGCAAGTAACGCCGGAAGAAGTAAAGAAGCCTTGGGAGCCATGCAAAGCGGGAAGGCAGCTGGGGAGGATCAGGTAACAGCAGATTTGTTAAAGAATGGTGGGCAAATTGTTCTAGAAAAACTGGCCACCCTGTATACACAATGCCTCATGACCTCGAGGGTACCGTAATCTTGGAAGAACGCTAACATAATCCTAATCCACAAGAAAGGAGATACCGGAAACTTGAAAAATTAGACCGGTCACCTTACTGTCGTTGCCTACACAGTATTTACTAAGGTAATCGCAAATAGAGTCAGGAACACCTTAGACTTCTGTCAATCAAACGACCAGTCAGGATTCCGTAAAGGCTTCTCAATATATAGACCATGTTCACACTATCAATCAGGTGATAGAGAAATGTGCGGAATATAACCAACCTTTATTAAATATAGCTTTTATTGATTGCGAGAAAGCGTTTGATTCAATTGAAACCTTAGCAGTCATAGAGGCATTGTGGAATCAGCGTGTAGACGAGCCGTATCTAAAGATACTGAAATATATCTATAGCGGCTCCACAGCCACCTGAGTCCTCCCTAAAGAAAGCAACAAAATCCTTATAAAGAAATACTTCAGTCAGGGAGATACGATCTCCCCAATGCCATTCACAGCGTGTGTACAGGTGGTATTCAGAGACCTGCATTGGGAAGATTTGGGGATAAGAGTTAATGGGGAATACCTTAGTAACTTGCGATTCGCTGATGATATTGCCTTGCTTAGTAACTCAGGGGACCAATTCCAGTGCATGCTCACTGATCTGTAGAGGCAAAGCCGAAGGGTGGGTCTAAAAATTAATCTGCAGAAAACTAACGTAATGCTTAACAGTCTCCGAAGAGAACAGCAGTTTACGATAGGCAGCGAGGCACAGGAAGTGGTAAGGGAATACATCTACTTCGGGCAGGTAGTGACCGCTGATCCGGATCATGGGACTGAAATAATCAGAAGAATAAGAATGGGCTGGGGTGAGTTTGGCTAGCATGCTCTGATCATGAACAGGAGGTTGCCATTAATCCTCAAGAGAGAAGTGAATAACAGCTGTGTCTTACCAGTAGTCGCGTACGGGGCTGAATCCTGGAGGCTTATTAAAAGGGTTCTAGTTAAATTGAGGACAACGCAACGAGCTATGGAAAGAAGAATGATGGGTGCAACGTTAATGGATAAGAGCAGATTGGGTGAGTGAACAAACGCGTGTTAATGACATCTTAGTTGAAATCAAGAAAAATAAATGGGCATGGGCAGGACATGTAATGAGGTGGGAAGATAACCGATGGTCATTGATGTTTACGGACTGAATTCCAAGGGAAGGTAAGCGTAGCAGGGGGCGGCAGAAAGTTAGGTGTGCGGATGAGATTAAGAAGTTTGCAGGTACAACATAGCCACAATTAGTACATGACCGGGGTAGTAGAAGAAGTATGGAAGGGGCCTCTGCCGCGCAGTGGGCGTAACCAGGCTGGTGATGACACGTGTTTGAGCTTTCCGGTTTGTAAAGCGCAATTATGATGTGTATGTTATGTGTATGTGATGTGTATTGTACAAGAAGTAAGGAAGCAAATTGGTAACAGTATCAAGAAAGCTAGGTTGAAGAGCTCTGAGACGAAAGTAAGACGAAACAATGAAAAGAAGAAGGCATAATAATATAGGGAAACTATCGTAAGTATGTACGTATGTAATACGTATGGCAAATCAGTTCTGCGGAATCGCGAAAAGCGGAGCAAGCCGAAACGGGTTAGACTGTAAGACAGCTTGCCAACTGAGGAAAACGCTACATTTGGGTGGGCGACATTTTTTTTATTTCAGATTCTCTATAAATTTATATATATTTGAATGGAAATATGTTGAGGCGCACGTAGAAAATCCGAAACAAACGGTCACTTTTGATGTTTTTGCAGGGCTCCGGCCTTCATCAAGAGTGAGTCTAGATTGTAGCAGGACCCCGGACGGAACGTTGGCATTAAATTTTTTTTTTTACGTTCCCCTGCACTATTTTTCAAGTTGTTAAACAACGAATGCGAAGGTACACTGCCTACCCACGTGGGGCAATATGGCGCGCCTCTTGTGCTTTGAGCATGGTTTCATGCGTACTGGGATGTGAAATTTAGACTTATAGAGAGAGCGATGTCGAAAGGCGGCTAAGGGTCGCGGCCAAACAAGAGGGAGAGTGGAGAGAAGCCTGCGGTATCGTGGCTAGAAAAATTATAGGTGAAGATAACGAACGGCAACGCGTCGTCCCCGTCGCGATGAGCAGCAGAGGTATACACTGGCAACATGTTAGTAAAGGTTCGGTTGAGACGCTCGGTTAGACTATTTGTTTGTGGATGGTAAGGAGTAGCAAGTTCGTGTTTATTGGCGCACGAGCGTAGATTGTCATTAACAGCTTTAGGATGAAAGCAGCGGCCTCGATTGGTGAGGAATTGTCGAGGAGCACCGTGGTCAAGGATGGCGTTCATTAGGGGGAAGTCAGCGACAACGCTTGCACAGCTTGTCGAAAGAGCCCGTGTAATTGCGTATCGGGTGGCGAAGTCTGTTTCCACAGCAATCCTCTAATTTCCCAAAACAGACGTATGGAGTTGGCCTAAAAGATCAGCACCTACACGCATGAATGGTTCTGATGGTACATCAAGTGATTGAGATGGGCCAGCAATGAATATGGTCTGCTTTCTTCGTAGTTGACAAAGGTCACACGCCGCAATATAACAGCGGACGTCACGGTAAAACCAGGTCAAAAGAAGCGCCGACGAATGCGCTCCTAAGTCCGCGACACGAGAAGGCGACCGACAGTCCGTACATCGTGAAACTGGGCGAGAACAGTCTGACGCACCTGCGTAGGCACAATGACGAGTCGGTCAGGGTCGTCAGGGCGCATGTTAGAGCGGTACAATATGTCATTGTGAAGTTCAAACAAGCGAACAGGTGTTGTTGAAGTCAGCCGCTGACTAAGGTCTTTCAACCCCGGGCACCGCAGACGAAACTTCATCAGAATCAGAAAATAAGATACTAAACCTGCTGACTAATACATTGAAGGTTAACATAACGGGTTCTGACATATGCCGGGCGCACAGAATTGGTCGCTTTGATTCAGCGAAAACTCGACCATTAATAACTAAATTTGAAACCTCTAAAACCAGGGAGCTCGTCTCTTCAAAGCGAGGTTTGTTAGAAAACACGGACACAGCAATGAGTGAAGATTTCTGCCAAGCAAGTCGTAACATAAGGAAAAAATTAATAGAATATGGCAAATCAAAAAGCACGTTTTTCAAACTACGATATACAAAACTAATGTTGGATGGGAAGTGCTACGCATATGACGAAGCCAGTGAAAGTATTTATGAAATGCGCAGAACGCATACACCTGGCACAACTCTTCGTTCTGGCCGTAAGTTACAGCCAAGTTAGGGCCATCCGAGGGGAGGTGCCTTAAAAGATTGCGGGTGTTCAGTTCTTTTTACTAACATTCGTAGTTTTTTTCCTAAGAACGACGAATTATGTGCTCTTATTAACGACTCTAATGCTGACATCATTGTACTCACAGAAACATGGTTAAATAGCAAAATAACAAACCCCGAACTGTTTGAGTGCGAGAACCAATACGTTGTTTACCGAAGTGACCGAACAGGTAGAATTGGTGGTGGCGTTCTGCTCGCCGTTACAGAATGTAATAGTAGTTCTTTTTTGACTATTCATACCAATTTAGACCTAATTTGGTGCTGTATAACTATTAGTTTTTAAAAAAATAATACTAGGTGTGTGCTACCGATCCCCATCAAGCGACTCATCCTTTTGCGATGACATATATGATTGTTTAAATAAGATTACCATGTGTTTCCCCGGAACTGAAATTATACTCTTAGGCGATTTTCATTTTCCTAAGATTGTCTGGTCACATGTCAATCCCTTTTCTAATCCTTCGTCGGCCGAGGCCAATCAGTTCATTTCCATTTGCTCTGACTTCGGCTTATCGCAGATCGGCAGACTTCCAACACGTGTAGCGCAAAACACATCTTCACTCCTGGACCTCATTCTAACGTCATCGCCCAATAACTTTTCTGCGGTGACACACATGCCCGGACTGACCGATCATGACATCTTGCACTTTACACTTACAACAACACAACAAAAAACATACCGACAGCGGAAAAAGTTCCAAGATTATAAAAAAGCTAACTATCAAGCCATCAACAGAGAACTATGCATATTTCTAGACACTTTCCTACCACTTCATCTGCAACGCTCCGTAGAAACTAACGGGTCTATTTTCAAAAATAAAATAAGTGAGCTTATCACCAAACACGTACCCCTTCGATCCGTCTATGCTAACAATAAAGCACCATCGTACAGCACATATCTGAATCGGTTATCGAACAGGAAAAAACGTTTATTCCCTACAGCGAAACATTCCTCAAAACAGACACATTGGCTAGCATATAAACACGCAGCAATTTCATATGGGCGTCTTGCGCTGGAGTTTGAGGTGTAGTAGCGGCGCCTGGTGGCGGCGCGGGAAACGACATTTGGGTCGTACCAGCTTGGGTCGTATTAAGCCCTGGCTGTGGCGAAGCACGTTTCTAGGCCGAGTTTTGCGTCGATTCGCACTTTTTTCTGCCCTGTTGCGAGTGCGAAAAGGCTCGTCACTTCTCACAGACCATGCCGACCACGCTGCGAGCTCGCCGCAGCCTATAGTTTAACGAAAACGGAC
Source organism: Dermacentor andersoni (assembly GCF_023375885.2). Lineage (NCBI taxonomy): Eukaryota > Metazoa > Arthropoda > Arachnida > Ixodida > Ixodidae > Dermacentor > Dermacentor andersoni. The sequence goes on along the minus strand of NC_092818.1, from coordinate 45,375,836 downwards.
TCTCCGTGTGCCGTAATGCTGGGAGCAGAAGTAATCGGTGACGCCTATCCGGAGAGACCTAGCCCAGCCTCGAAAAGGCGTCACCGTCATTACTTCTGCGGCATGGGCTGCCATGAACAAGAAGGCCTGAATCCCAACATCAGATTCTACCGTTTTCCTTCAAGGCCTCACGAAGTGGAGCGACGGGCGCGCTGCATAGTTGCAGTTCGTCGCGCTGAGTAAGCGAAACTTCGCGCCGTGCTGACTGCTTCGCCTGTCTTGAAGCTTGCTTGATTATCTGCGTTCTAAATTTCGGTCTTTTGCACCTACAGTCCCGACAGCAGACCGACATAGCAGCAGGCATGGCTGGTAATTCACGATTCGAGACCCGGCCACAGCGATTAATTAACAATTCGACCGATGCGAAGTGGTGAAGTGACCAGGTGTGTGCAAATGACCACAAATGGTCGGGTTGATTCGGTGACAATTCACTACTCCACTACGAGCAGCACAAGTTAGAGAGTTAAATGTGCTCATACTTGACCTCAAGCCAGCATGTTGAGGCAGCGCAGCAAGGTAGTATTCATTACAGCAGATCGATGTTCGAGCGCTGTCATTAAAAGCTGCATCAAGCGAGCTGCGCAAGAGCTCGCGCTGCAGCGCGATTCGCACGTACGTGCGAGCTCATATGCATTGCATCAGTTATTACCATGTACTAAAAGGGACAGATGGCCACTACTACAACGCACGCATAACTACTTGTTTAGCGGCATGCAGTCAACAAAGATTGCAGGAGGCCCGCCGTTTCGCGGCATGTCGAAAGACCGCTGCCGTCGCGGCGCGTACGATCATGCGCTCGAGCAGTTCGTACATCGCGACGCGATGTACGAACTCGAGCAGTTCCGTACACATGATGTCTGCTTATCGCTGCTGCGGATTCATTTATAGCAAGCATTTCATCGCGTTTGTGTGCCTGAATCTAGCAGCGTGCAAACCTTACCTGAAGTTCCACTTCGTACGTGACTCGCTTCACTTGCGATTGACACCGCGCTAAAACTTCGCCGCTTGATTCTTGAACGGCGTACATGTATTCGGCACTGCATAATTTCTTGCCTTTACGCAGCGTGCCACCCCTAAAAAAATCTTCGGCGCCCGATGTTTGCTGCAGGCCGTGATACAACACAACCGAAGGTGGCGGGTCCATATTGTAAACGTGCTTTCCGAAGCAGACGACCGAGCTTGGTACGACCCATTTTTGGACAGAGGGCGCTTTTTATCACCTTTTTCGCAGCGCCCCCTGGGCAATGCAAGAGCCCCATATGGCCCAAACAATGAAACGTTCCTTTCCTTCGAGCGCTTCCTAACCTTACGTGAGGCCTCCTTACAGCGAAGGACCGATGGAAAAAGCAAGCGCACTCTGAAAGCTCCCTTCGCCCGTCTTCACGTAAGGAACGGTTGCCGCATGCCTGGGTTCGAGATTATCTCTTAAAAGCCTTACGCGAACACCATTATACAACAAAAAAATTTTGTATCGTCGCACAGTGTTTAAATTAAAGAGCTAATATAGAGAAGCGCGGACGCTTTCTTCTAGTTTTGTTTACTAAACTTTAAAAAAGTAGCGCATTACAGTGCAAAACTTGATGTGCTCCATCAACGCTGGCACGCCGGCGTTGTGCAGCGCCTAGCAACGCTTTCATGCCGCACGCGTGACTGAAACGAACATGCCTGGCAAGACGTATCTGCTCGCGCTTCTCCGCAGGTGGGCGACAGCGCGCATGCGCAAGCAAACGTCACGTGGTTAAGCAGTGAGGTGAAGCGCTCGTTCAGGGCCAGGAGCGGCGTAAGGACGCACGAACGTAGCTTTGGTGAGGAAGCACCAAGGAAGCCTTCGCCGAGGGCCCCTCACTAATGAAGCTTTCAGAGTGGCATAAGGTAGCCTCCCCGCAATGAAGGCTTCCTTACTGAGGTAAGGAAGATTTCATTGTTTGGCCCTAAAGCCCTAAGGTCAGCCAAATTTTCATTCCTTAATTGTACACATCCAAATTTATTGAACACTAATCCAAAGCGCTTCTGGGAAGCCATACGAGGAAATAACCATAAAACTGGAATATCATTGCTAACAACTTCTGCGGACCCAGTACCTGACCTATTGTGTTCTACTGTGCTTAACAATACCTTCACTCCGTCATTCTCATCACCTCAGACCCCTGATCCGATGCCCGAGATAAAATCAACTAACTACCATTTCATGGATCCCATCGTTTTCGACTCAACTGGTATCAAAGCCATAGTACAAAAATTAAAACCTAAAGCATCATGTGGGGTAGATGAAATTAACACTATATTCTTACAAAACACAGCGGAATACTGTTCAATTCTACTAGAATGCATTTACTCACAATCTTACAACTCTGGAACCTTACCGTATGATTGGAAAATTGGCAAAGTAATCCCCATTCACAAAACTGGACCAACCCATGATCCACAACACTATAGACCTATTTCACTTACATCTGTACCATGCAAATTATGGAGCATATAATATAGACGCATCTGCTTAATTTTCTTGAAAATAGCAACTTCTTCACAGCTATGCAGCATGGATTCCGTAAAAACTTCTCCTGTGACACTCAGCTTATCCTCTTCACTAATGCCCTATATGCCAATTTAAATTCTGGTTTTTTAACAGACTGTATATTTCTCGACTTCTCTAAAGCGCGTGACAAAGTGAACCATGCATTGCTTCTTCATAAATTAGGCGTTCGAAACATAGACCCCTCCGTAATTAATTGGATTCGCGTGTTTCTGACATTACGTGTCCAATATGTAACCACTAATTACGCTAACTCACCTTTAGCCCCAGTTGACTCCGGCGTCCCGCAAGGGTCTGTGCTCGGTCCTTTATTATTCCTAATTTATATTAATGACTTGCCCACTCACGTTTCCTCGAACATTTGTCTATTTGCGGATGACTGCGTCTTGTATCGTAAAATAACTAATTCTTCAGATATTTTACTAATTCAGGAGGATCTCAATAACATAAATGAGTGGTGTCGTACGTGGCGCACGGAATTAAACATTAGAAAGTGTAAGACTATGAGGATTTCTCGTACTAACGTGATCTGCCCCACCTATACGCTAAATGACATCCCACTAGAATGTGTAACGTCATATCGATACTTGGGGGTTCACATTGCCAGCAATCTATCCTGGAAAACTCATATTGATCACATAACATCTAAGGCCACTCGTACACTGGGATATTTTCGTCGCAAATTTTCTCAAGCACCGTCATCGCTAAAACTCTTATTGTACACAACTTACATTCGTCCACAACTAGAGTACGCATCATCAGTATGGGACCCTGGTCATGACACCCTCATACAGTCCCTAGAGGCAATACAGAATCAATCAGCCCGTTTCATTCTCACCAACTACCAAAGAACTGCGAGTGTCACTAACATGAAAGCGCTCCTTCACCTCCCGCTGTTATCAACCCGTAGAAAACTATCTCGCATATGTCTTTTCCATAAAATCTACTACCACAACACATATTTACGTTCTATCTTTGTTCAACCACCACCATACATTTCATCTCGCATAGACCACCGCCAAAAGGTAAACATTCCGCACTGCAACACCGCCGGCTTTTCATATTCATTTCTTCCCCAAACGAGCAAAGATAGGAATAACTTACCCGCATTACTTACAAGCATAATTGACACCAATAACTTTAAAAGCACACTTCAAAGCTTCATGTTATAAATTAATGTTGCGTTTGCTTGTTCTGTATAATAACTGCTTTTATGCCATAATTTTACATTATGGCTTGTATTTTTAGATCGTATGTTCTTTCCTTTCTTTTTTTTTTGTTACGCCATGTATTTTTGTCACGCTTACAAGTTTCTATTTACCATTCTTATTTTGTATACGATGTTTCTTGCCATGTTGTTTGCCTTCCTTCCTTATTTTGTGATTTGCCTCTGTATTTACTTTGCCCCTCCCCTCTGCAATGTACAACCGTACCTTGAGGGTATGATGAATAAATAAATAAATAAATAAATAAATAAATAAATAAATAAATAAATAAATAAAATAAAGAAGGCGTCGCCGCGTTGTGCCATTCCGATATCGCGAAAGGCAGTGAGAGACAGAGAGAGAGAGAGAGGGAGAGAACGGTGACAGGTATTCCGGCCGCAGAAACATTAGGAAAGTCGACAGGATGGCCAGACAAGTAGTCCGTAGCTTGATGAAAACGGCTGGTATTGTATACAACCGAGTTGTATTTTTGAAGGCGCAGAGCCCATCGGCTAAGGCGCCCCGAAGGAACTTTCCGAGACGAAAGCCAACGCAAAGCGAGGTGATCAGTGATGGCTGTGAATTGCAGGTGGTACAAAGGGAAGCGCAATTTACCCACTGCCCAAACGAAAGCCAGACGCTCGCGTTCAGAGATTGAATAATTGCGCTGAGCAGGGGAAAGAAGGTGGCTGGCGTAAGAAATAACACGTTCTTGCCCTTGTTTCTGGGCGAGCATGCCGAATAGCGCAACCAAGGCCGCTTTTGAGCCTGAATGGGAGGGGCTGTAAGCAGCCAGATAGGCTCGGCGAAATCACCAGCTTGCTCAGGGCCCCAAATGAAGGCAGCGTCTTTCTTGGAGAGCTGAGTAAGAAGCCACAAAATTTCGGACAAACCGACGAAGTAGGAGAAGAAGCCCAAGAATTCCGAACGTCCTCGGCGCACGCAGGCACGGGAAAGTCCTTTACTGCCCGTGTTTTTCTTGATGAGGGCGTACACCAGAAGAATGGATGAGATGTGCGAGGACAGAAGTTTCGCGACGACCAAAGTGGCATTTGGATGAACTTACTTTTAGCCCCGCCTTACAGAAAATAAACAGGATCGTCGATAGGCGTTCAGGTTCATCTCAAAAGTCGGAGAAAGAAGGATCACATCGTCCCGGTAGCAGAGGCAGATTGACCACTTTAAACTGCGTAGGAGGGCGTCCATCATTTGTTCAAATGTGGCCCGGGTACCACATAAACCGAAAGGCATCACTTTGAACTGATAACCACCGTCAGGGGTAGTAAAAGCCGTCTTCTGACGGTCCATGCCATCGACGGTAATTCGCCAGTAGCCGGAGCGAAGGTGTATTGACGAAAACTATTATGCTCCATGGAGGCAATCCAGGACATCTTCAATGCGTTGTAGCAGATCGACGTCATACTTTGTTACTTTGAAGAAGTGCCGATAATCCACGCGAAATTGTCAATTGCTGTCCTTCTTCTTAACTAGTACTACAGGGGAGGCCCATGAGCTGCAAGAAGGTTCACTGATGTCACGATAAAGCACCTTGTCAACTTGGTTGATGTCGTCTTGTATGATGTGTCGCTCAGTAGGCGAGATGCGGTAGGGTCGCCGACGGCTCGGGCTCGAGTCGTCGGTGTTAATTGATATTTGTCCTAGAGGACGGTGTTCAATGTCGGATACGTCCCAGTACGAGGCAAGGTTCATAAGTAGCTCATGAGCAGGCAGGGGCGCAAGGTTGGGAACAATTATTGTCATTAAGGCATTATTGTCACGCCTGAAGGGGCAGGAGGTGAAGCAAGAGTTGCACACGAGGAGCTGCCACAAGTTAAAGCCGAACAGTGGTAGTCTAATATGTTGCTCTATTTAGCTCAAGAACTTGAAAAAATAATACAGTGAGAAGCGAAAGGAATGGAAAGACGAGCGTTTTTCCTTTCGCTCTCACTGTCTTTTTTTTCTAGTTTTTACGTTAAAAGAGCAGCAGGTTAAGCAAACACCAACTCGCCCAATAATAAGTTATACTGTGGTAGTCTCGGGCCGGCGAGATTTGTGTCAGCGATATGCCGCGTAATAGAACTTTACTACCAAGTCTAAAGTTCACAAGCGGATGGCAGAACCTGTTCCCCATGATGGCAATGACGGTGTGAGGAAACGCAACGTTGTGCGAGCGCAGGATATCCTGATTAGGCGACAGGATGTAGTCACCGCCTGATATAGGTGGAACGGCTAAAACACCTTTGTACGTAACCGCAAGGTTGTGGAGGCAAATATGCTCTGCGGAACACAGCAGTATGAGAGTACTCTAGGGAGGATCAATAGAGCGAGTTGCGGAATACGAGCAGAACAGTGTATCAAGGCGTAATGTTCTGATAGAAAGTCAACTTCCAGGATTTAGGCCATGAGGGCACTGCTCTAAAACATAAAATAAATCAGTCTTAATTAAGATGTCCGGCGACACACGAGCCGGACACATTCCAATAAGGGCTGGTGTTTCACCGTCGGCGACTCGGACCACAGGTGACGAGGCTGCAGCTAGAGCTTTCTTGAGACGATTTCGAAGCTTGGAACTTATCACATATAAGTGCGCGCCAGTGTCAATCAAAGCCGTAGCAGGTGGACCATCCACGTTCACCTTGCTGAAACTTCGATGTGTGGTCTTTATGGAAGCATTACCTCCATGTGGTACATCCGTTAGTTTCTCGAAAATGTGCGCCAGAAGGAGGTAGGGGACGCTGATCGACGAGAAGGGGGCGATCCGATCGGGAGAAGCGGCGATGCGGCGAAGGAGAGCGGCTGGATCGGGCGCACAAAGTGTAGCCATCAGTTACTGATTGCGTTTGCGGTGGGAAGCGAGGTACAGTATGAGGCGGACGGTGGGATGGAAGATATTTCCAGGGGTCCAATTCTACGAAGGGTGGCAGTTACGGGAAATATAGCCGATACGGCCACAAGGTAAACATATAGGCCTCTCGTCTGGAGTGCACCATTCAGCAGGGTTGCGATACCACGTAGGAGCATTTTGGTTCCGGTGGTGTGTGACAGTGCCGGACGGAGTGTATATAGTCAGGCGGATTAATTGAACAGATATTCGTCAAGCCAACCCTGGCCAATTCCTGGCGCAAGGCGCTCTGGATGAGTGAGACGGTCGCGTGGCACTTGTCGGGGCCAAGAGTTGGGGTTGTGATAAGAGATGCGGCTTCTATTTGATGTCGGATAATGTGTAGGATGCGAAGGTTTTCACAGGTGGACGTAGCAGCACTGTTGCGAAAGCGGGGAAATGGCTGAGCACTGCGGGGATTCTTGTCTTCTTCAAACCACAGGCATTCGGTAACGATGGCTTGCATGGTAGAAAATTCGTAAACACAAGGAGGTGAAAGGCATCATATGATATACCCTTTATGACATGCGCCACTTTATCAGCTTCGGACATCATAGAACCCAATTTGGGACGCAGAGCGAGCACATCCTGGATGTACGTGAGGCAAATCTCAGTGCACTTTATTTTCAGATTCTTTGGTACAGCGCGAAGTAGAGCCAAGGGACGCGAGAAAAACGAGCGCAAGCGCTTCTTGCGTCCCTTGTCCCTGCTTCGCGCTGTACCACACAATCTAAAATGAAAAACCAATTAGCCCAAACCGTCACCCTTCTTAGTACACGTCTGAACACGTGGGGGCATGTATATTTTGGTGGCTCCGACAGGCGTGCAAAATAAATACTTAAGCTTCTCTTTACAAATGTCCCAGCTAGTAAGTTCATCAACGTGGGTCTGAAACCAGACGCGTGCCTTTCCCGCTAGGTCAAATATCAAATTAGTTAGCATGATGGTCTGGTACCTATGGTTGTTGGCGCTCACACGCTCATACAGTTGAAACCAATTTTCAACATCAGCGCTGTGGGTGCCCGAAAATGTTCCTGGGTTGCGCGGTTGCGCCAGAATGAGGGCACGCGTGGGTATCGACGTGGCCGTAGCATCATTGCCTTGAGCTGGCATTGTAGATGCACCTAAGGAGCACCTCCTGCATAAATACGTCTTCATCCTGAGTCCGCAGCCTCTATAATTTGCATTGTGTTTGCAAAGATACACATCATAATTGCGCTTTACCACCTGAAAGCTCAAACACGTGTCATCATCATCAGTATCATCATCAGCAGCAGCAGCACCTGCAAACTTCCCAATCTCATCCGCCCGCCTAACTTTCTGCCGCCTCCTGCTACGCTTCCCTTCCCTTGGAATACAGTCCGTAAGCCTTAATGACCATCGGTTATCTCCCCCCCTCAATACATGTCCTGCCCATGCCCATTTCGTTTTCTTGATTTCAACTAAGATGCCATTAAGTCGCGTTTGTTCCCTCACCCAATCTGCTCTTTTCTTATATCTTAACGTTACACCCATCATTCTTTCCATAGCTCGTTGCGTCGTCCTCAGTTTTAGTAGAACCCTTTTCGTAAGCCTCCAGATTTCTGCCCCGTACGTGAGCACTGGCAAGACACAGCTGTTATACACTTTTCCCTTGAGGAATAATCGCAACGTGCTGTCATGATCCGAGACTGCCTGCCAAGCTCACCCTAGTCTATTCGTATTCTTCTGATTATGTCAGTCTAATGATACGGATCCGCGGTCACTACGTGCCCTAAGTAGATGTATTCCCTTACCACTTCCAGTGCCTCGCTACCTATAGTAAGCTGCTGTTCTCTTCCGAGACGGTTAAACATCACTTTAGTTTTCTGCAGACTAATTTTAGTCCCACTCTCCTGCTTTGCCTTTCCAGGTGAGTGAGCATGCATTGCAATCGGTCCCCTGTGTTACTAAGCAAGGCACTATCATCAGCGAATTGCAAGTTGCTAAGGTAGTCTCCATTAACTCTTATCCCCAATTCTTTCCAATCGAGGTCTCTGAATACCTCCTGTAAACACGCTGTGAATAGCATTTGAGAGATCGTATCTCCCTGCCTGACGCCTTTCTTTATTGGGATTTTGTTGCTTTCTTTATGGAGGACTACGGTGGCTGTGGAGCCTCTATAGCTATCTTTAAGTATTTTTACATACGGCTCGTCTTCACCCTCATTCCGTAATGCCTGCATGACTGCTGAGGTTTTGGCTGAATCAAACGCTTTCTCATAATCAATGAAAGCTATATATAAGGGTTGGTTATATTCCGCCCATTTCTCTATCACCTGATTGATAGTGTGAATGTGGTCTATTGTTGAGTAGCCTTTACGGAATTCTGCCTGGTCCTTCGGTTGATAGAAGTCTAAGGCATTCCTGATTCTATTTGCGATTGCCTTAGTAAATACTTTGTAGGCAACGGACAGTAAGCTGATCGGTGTATAATTGTTCAACTCTTTGGCGTCCCCTTTCTTATGGATTAGGGTTGTGTTAGCGTTCTTCCAAGATTCCGGTACGCTCGAGGTCATGAGGCATTGTGTATACAGGGTCTCGAGTTTTTCTTGAACAATCTGCCCACCATCCTTCAACAAATCTGCTGTTAACTGCTCCTCCCCAGCTGCTTACCTCCTTTGCATAGCTCCCAAGGCTTTCTTTAGTTCTTCCAGCGTTACTTGCGAGATTTCAAATTCCTCTAGTCTATTCTCTCTTCCATTATCGTCGTGGGTGCAACTGATACAGTATAAATCTCTATAGAACTCCTGTGCGACTTGAACTATCTCATCCGTATTAGTAATGGTATTACCGGCTTTTTCTCTTAGCGCATACATCTGATACTTGCCAATTCCTAGCGTCTTCTTCTTCGCTGCTTTTATGGTTCCTCCGTTCCTGAGAGCATGTTCAATTCTATCCATATTATACTTCCTTATGTCAGCTGTCTTACGCTTTTTGATTAACTTGGAAAGTTCTACTAGTTCTAGTCTAGCTGTAGGGTTAGGGGCTTTCATACATTGGCGTTTTTTGATCAGATCTTTCGTCTCCTGCGATAGGTTACTGGTATCCTATCTAACGGAGTTACAACCAACTTCTATTGCACAATCCTAGATGATGCCCATAAGATTGCCGTTCACTGCTTCAACACTAAGGTCCTCTTCCCGAGTTAATGCCGAATAGCTGTTCTGTAGCTTGATCCGGAATTCCTCTATTTTCCCTCTTACCTCTAACTCATTGATGCGCTTCTTATGTACCTGCGTCTTTCGTTCCCTCCTCAAGTCTACGCTAAGTTGAATTCTTATCATCCTATGGTCACTGCAGCGCACCTTGCCGAGCACGTTCACATCTTGTATGATGCCAGGGTTAGCACAGAGTATAAGGTCTAATTCATTTCTAGTCTCGCCTTTCGGGCTCCTCCACGTCCACTTTCGGCTATCCCGCTTGTGGAAGAAGGTATTCATTATCCACATATTACTCTGTTCTGCAAACTCTACTAATAACTCTCCGGTGCTATTCCTAGCGCCTATGCCATATTCCCCCACTGACTTGTCTCCAGCCTGCTTCTTGCCTACCTTTGAATTGAAGTCGCCTATCAGTATAATGTATTTTGTTTTGACTTTACCCATCGCTGATTCCACGTCCTAATAGAAGCTTACGACTTCCTCGCGCCTACATCATGACTGGATGTAGGCGCGTTGACCTACCTGTACCGCCTTCAAATTTTATTTCTTATTAGGTTCACAACAAGACCTGCCACCCTCTCGTTACTGCTATAGAATTCCTGTATGTTGCCAGCTATATCCTGATCAATCAGGAATCTGACTCCTAGTTCTCGTCTCTCCACTAAGCCCCGGTAGCACAGGACTTGCCCGTTTTTTAGATCTGTATATGCTTCTTTAGTCCTCCTCACTTCGCTCGGCCCTATTATGTGTCATTTACTGCCCACTAATTCCTCCAATAGCACTGCTACACTCGCCTGACTAGATAACGTTCTAGTATTAATCGTTGCCAGGCTCAGATTTCAATGGCGGCCTGTCCGGACCCTGGGATTCTTAGCGCCCTCTGCTGCGTCACAGGTCTGACCGCCGCCATGGTCAGTTGCTTCGCAGCTGCTCGGGACTCAGGGCCGGGGTTTGATTGTTGTATTCATATAGGAGGCTGTGGCCAATTATTGCACCAGTGTGGCCAATGCTGACCTCCTATATGAGGCCTATACGCGGTGGCAAATGGCTACAAAAGAAACTGCGCAGTGTGCCACCTGCATGTTACCTACCTCTAGATAACTCTCAAAGAAGCAAAAGAACGAAGTTCTGATTGTGCTATGCTTGTTGTTGTTGCTTTAGTGTACAGTTGGTTCTCGGCGGTGAATGGACATAATTACAGCTAATAAGGGACAGACAATAACACTGACACAATAAATGATGTCATACACGCTTTCTTCTGTTCCTCTGTGCGCCGAAGCTAGCAATACTCTAAAAGGTAACTGCGCATACATGAGCACACGTTTCCATAGCATGGGCCTCGAAATGGAAATGTGGTCTGGCATTATACGTTCCGCGTCTCGTAAGACGTCACTAACATGTAGCGCGTAGAAAAATATATTCCTACTAGTATATGCAACGAGGGTAGGCAAACTTTATGTATGTCACGGTGGAATTAAAATGGCGCCATTTGGCTGCCGATCTGCATGCTACAGCGTAAGCTGTAGCATGAATTGTAGCGTCAACTACAGGGCCAATTTTTCAATGTGCTAGGGTACTTGTCCAATACGCATACATAGCTCTAATTGCCCTATTGCGCTAACGCGCTATATTATGCGCTAACGCATAACCTGCCCTATTGTATTTTTATCATAGAAAATACTTCCCAAATTAGCATGAAAGTTCGCAAGATGACCTCAACGAAAAGAGAGTTTTTGCCAGTGGTTTTGTTAGCAAAGTCATAAGAATGAATGTGACCACGGAGAAGATCGAAAACTTAAAGAGGTGGTTCGTTTTCCCGTTTTCAGCAGTTAGCAAAATTTTTTGAGCCTGTGCCATTGGTCTAGAGGATGTCGAAGACCTCAAGTTTGCATTTGCAATATGGCGCACACTAGATAATGGGATAGCCTTCGCTGTCCGCTCACTAAATACAAATTTTCGTAACAGAACTGTTCAAGAACTTGCTTTCCATTCCGTATTGTAAAGGTATAGTATTAATGGGCTCCTCGATTGCTCGCGAGGAGTTCATTACTCGAAAGACTACTCAGGGGCGTTCAATTACACGATAGGACTTTTTATTTGATACACTCATTTTATACTCTGATGACGTGGTTACACCTCCTTCGCATTGGCTGCGCTGTCCCGAGCTCGATCACGCATGAACTAGGGGACGCCTCCCCGAAGGGGCGTCTGTGTAAGCAGGTGGTTGTTGGTGTGTTGCGACACACGTTGCGACCCGAACACATGGGGCTTGGTGCTCACCGCGTGCAGTCGTGCGTCGCTGAGCCATGTCAGGAGAAACGGGGTTCAGGAGGGGGTTTGATCTAAAGCTAGATGTCAGACATCTCTTTGACATCCGCTTTACGTAGACGGCACGCCCGCAGTTACCCAACCGGGAGAAATAGTTACCTTTTCCTGCACTTCTTTCCAAACAACTTTCTCTCTTTCGTTGCATCTTTCTTCTTTTAGCTTCCTTTTACTTCCATTTTTTCCAGGCTTCAAGGGTTAACCTTGTGTGGAACGACCACCCTGATTTCTACATATTTGATTGGAGTAGCAACGTACAGATGGCGTTGGCATGACTAGCTTATAAGTCCTGCTACGTCCCCCCCTTGGGCATCACTTTTGGCGGCGTGCGTTTCTGCCGACATGTACACTTATGGGAGAACATCTTTCCCCGAATTCCCTGGCAGTCCTCAGAGATGAGGGCGCACTGAAGTGTCTAAATTTTCTTTTTTGGGGGTGGGGGTGGGGGGGGGGGAACAGAACGCAAGACAGTCTGTGGTTTGACGTCATCTTCTGTGATAAATCTCCATTCCACAAGCCAGTGGCAATTGATACAAAAGGCGTGTGCCTTGATAAATAGACGACTGCGAGCAAGCGTGGAAGAAACATAATAATGCTTGGGGATAGCTGCGTCGATACCGAAGCGCAGAAAATCTTGTTGATTTCAAACACACCAAATCGAAGGGGAGACAGACGCGATGGTAGGCTAGCAGAAACGGCTGGGAGGGGTTTGTGTCAAACATAAATTCTTACACGAAGGAGGCGAAAGTTTGGAAGAGTCTCAGAAGGCTAAGGAGTAAGCACATACACCCGTCCCCCTTGGCCGGTGACCAATGGAATAGGTTGGCAGACCAGGCCGACTTCCTTGGCATGCAATTTGAGCGTGTTTCAAGCTCCATGCACTACTTAGAACCATTTCTTAAATACAAGCAAATCGCGCAAGTTAAAGCACTGGCCCTTAAATACGCACCTAATGAACCGTACAACTGGCCTTAAAATATTGCCGAGCTGAGAACTGTCCGGAGTGTATGTAGGAGCTCTACAGCGGGAGGTGAAAGAATTATGTTTGACATGCTTAAACACCTTTACACCGACACACAAATGACACTGCTGACACTTTCAGCTCTGTTTGGGCTGCCGGATACCCGCAATCCACATCAAAAGAAGCTATTGTTGCTCCGGTCTTGAAACAGTTAAAGATCCATCCAACCTATAAAGTTACCGTACAATAGCACTCACAACCTGCTGAAGCAAACACTTCGAAAATATGATAAATTGTCGTCCTTTATATTTTCTTCAATTTAACAAAAATGTTTTACTCCTATGAGTGCGCATTCATAGAGGGTCGGTAGACTACCGACCATCTGATGAGATTGAGGCAAATACTTGTGGCGCCTTTATCCATTAGCAGTTCTTTCCGTGTTTATTTGTATGGAAAAAGCAAACGACAGAACTTGGTGAAATGGGATTTTCAGCAACCTCTCAGAAACGGGTATAGGAGGCCATATGCTGAATGTGATTGGAAGTTGCTTACCACACCATATATTTCGTGTTAGACATGGCAATTTCAGCTCTGGCAATCCAGGCCGGCAATCCGGCAATCCAGGCCATTTATTAAATAAACTGGGGTACTGCAACTGACGTTATTGAGATTTATCTTTTTTCTTGTAAAACAAAAGAACGCAGCATGTTTTATTCTATATGAGTAAATAACATACATTTAGGATTCAGGTCATGTAACCTCGCAATCTGTGAGTCACATATTCAGCTTTCCTTTAACAATGTGAGCAAATGGGCAGAAAAATATCGCTTGAAATCCTGGTAATGTCGCTGTGTCCTTTTCACTAGAAAGAAAAGCGTGTTTGGACGCCTCAATCTAGAACTGCACAGACAGCACGTGCCGGTTGCCAAAGAAGACATATTTCTGGGCATGATACTGTACTAATACCTAACTTTCATTACACATAAAATGTATCTTAAAAACAAATGTCTAAAAACACTGAATATTATTCAAATGCTGTCGCAATGTACGTGAGGTGGCGATAGGAAATGCCTCATTAGCCTCTGGAAGAGAACAACCTCGAAGATGGTCAATATCCAGTGACTCGGAGGCAGCGCTGCAGTCTTTGCAATCAGCCCTGCGGCGTGGACCACACGAACAACTGGCATTCGAGATTAGAGTACTCATCCATACTTGGCCTGATAATGGACACCACACGGCATTTCAGTGGCTTCCAAGTCACTGCGGTGTTACAGGGAACGAACATGCCGATAACGCTGCTCGGTTGGCTCTTCAAGGCGACGAAGAGGAGCCGATGCCGTTATCAAGGACAGATGCTGCTAGAAAACTTCGAATGCTCACCCGTGATATCAAGTTCTCCTTGCGGAACGCAGGAAGTTTTCAAAACAACCGGCTGCACAACCTAGACTCCTCTCTACGCCTTTGTATTCCAGCTGGCCTTTGCCGTCGCGAACCTACCCTGTTTTGTCGTATATGGCTCGGGGTGACGTTCACTGAGTCCTTTGCATTCCGAATCGGATGGGCCGACGACGCATCGTGTGATGGCTGTGGTAGCGAGGAGACTCTTAAACACCTTCTTTGTGACTGTCCTCGCTACAATTTACAGAGACGATCGCTCGAAATCGCGATAGCGCGATTCGACCAAAGACCTCTAACAGAGAAACTTATTTTAGAATGTTCGAAATCACAAACCATCGCAGCTTAGCGCTACGAAGGCACTGTTGCACTCTTTAAGGGCAACAGATTTGGACAAGTGGCTGTAGCCTGAACAAAGGTTGAAGTGCTCCAAGTGCTACTGTGCTGTGTGGTGACGGTATACGGTGACTGTACTTCACTGTGCTTGTATGTCTATACTCCTTCCTTTCTTTCTCTCTACTTTGCTATCACTTTACATCCCCGTCCCCTCTCTCCGCAGTGTAGGGTAACAAACTGGGTCTACCCATTTGGTTAACCTCCCTGCCTTACCCCTTGCTTCTGTCTCTCTCTGTCTCTCTCTCTCTCTCCTACGTACACCTTCGGACTACAATGCCATAGTGTATCAGCCTGCTACACCAAGCGCTCTATAGATATTGGATCCCGTACACCCGCTAGGCGTTCACCTTGCCGCATGCGCTTTCCGGACAAGTCCCGTGGCAAGCCTTTACGTAGAGGCTAACGAGCGGTCACTCCACCAGCAACGGTATTATTCCAGCGTCATGTACGTTTTGAAAGTAAATGCCAACGTTGAGCATCTATTTTATTCTGGCGTAAACAACATGAGCAGTGCCCTATTATTTTGCAGTCGACCTTTAGTGAGACAGCAGCCTACCTCTTACGTGTGAAGAGCCTCAGCAAAGAAATGGATGTCCAAATTTTTTACTATAGCCTGATTGCCCCAGTGTCACCGTTGCCGCCGTGGCACTGGCCGGACACAGAATGTGATACATCATTTCTAGAAGTTACAAAACCGGCTGCAGAGGCACACATTCGAATGCATTTAGGCGACTTTAAGTCAAAATATTCGTGCCAAGAATTGCGCACTGACGCATCTAAGTCTCATGCGGGCGTGTCTTACGCTTGGTCCTTCCATCCCCGGATCAGATATTCTACATCCGAAAAGGAATGTCTTCCCGACTGAGGATTATGCAGTAGTGTCGAGCGTCAAACACATCAAGAAAACAAAGATTCATAAAGCTATTATATTCAATGACTGCTTAAGTCTGATAAGATTCATAATGTCATTCACTAAACATAAGTTTCCTGCCCTTAATTATCTTTACTCACTGGTGTGTACAATGTATATCACCAGCAAGCGTATCACAATACGCTGGGTACCTGGCCCTAGAGGTACCGAGGGCGATTTGCTTGCCGATGAGACGACCGCATCAATGGCTACAAAAGTCACGAAATTTTCTGTAGCTGTCCCTGCCATAGACATGAAACCTTTCTTGCGGAAAACGCTTACGAGCCATTGGCAACGCTTAAGGCACACTGAATTATCTAATAAGCCGCACGTCACTAAGCCAGTTAGCTAGTTGCCCACCCATGTCAAAAGTACAAAGAACCGATGTCATTATCTGTCCACTCGATCGGCTACACCTATGGCAAACACCCGTGCTTGCGGATTGATGAGGAGTTACCTATCTGTGGTAAATGTGGCGAGACGTTGACAGACCTTCACGTGTTCATGGAATGTGTCGAATTAGTGGTTCGCAGAAAAAACGCTGTCGTTTTACCACATTATCAAGTTCCAGTGCATTCATAAACGTTCCTATGTAACTACCCGGCTTTTCACGTTAAATTACCCCAGCACATTTCAATGATGTTGGTGCACTACATGTTATACACCAAAGCGATCTGTAACACTACCCCTAATCTAAACGTAGAATTCAGAGAACGTACCTCCCGGTTCTTGCGCCAAAGGGCCCGGGTAAGTGATTAGTTCTACTTGCACACCTTCATATTTTTGTCTTACTATCACTTCGCAACGCATGTCTTATGGTTATAGCATACCTCATTTGTCATTGTCATATTTTTAGCGCATATATTTGATGCGCTTACAGAGCGACTGATTTTAGGCGCCTTTAGAGCCATGGTAGATGCCTGACATCAGAAACAATTGCTATTTCATTGCGTCAGCGTTTGGCGCTCTTTGGTCAGAAATGGCCCTTGCACCATAAGATCCCAATACTAATCATCATCAGCAGGCGAAATATGTTGACTTCACCTGTACGACGCCACACGCTTTGTGCAAATACGCACGTTTTGTAAACCAGAACCATGGAGTCGCCATGGCGTAAAGGAAGCGTGTTTGTTTCGCACCCTGAAAGGCCGGCTTCGATTCCCAACCACACCGAAACCTACCAAGTTTTCTTTTGAAAGTCATTCATTTTCTTTGTTTACAGGAACCTCCACGAGAAATGTGACGTGAATCCGTGTTTTTGGCGTCTTTTTTACTCATGGCGCCCTCGACCAATTCGGTACCAACGCTCGGTGGCAACACTGCCGGCATCAGATTTTGGCTTAGTGGGGCGTATAATGCTTTCACATTAATAAAAGATCATGTAGTCCGTGTCCGCCACGTCATAGACAAACGCCAGTGAATTCAGAGCACTTCGCATGGGAGAGCAAAAACCTAAATCGTGTAGGCAGCAACTTTTTGTCGACGCTGCTAATCAAAATACAAACTAGCGCACAATGTAGAGTGGTTCCACCCCATAAAAACATCCTCTAACATCTGCAACATATACCTCAGACCCTTGTCGACTTAGTCTTCAGGCAGGGCCTGAAGGGGTACATATGAAACCCAAGGCTACTCTTCATTCCCGTCCCCCTGTGTCATCCATTCTGCCTGTAGATGATCGTTGCACGACTCAAGAACCATACCCCATACATGGCTTTCCACGCTGTTAACTAGCAAACAGACAGCGACCAATACTCCACAAACTAGTGGCCGCCATGTTTAAAAATGAATTAGAGAAGAAAACTCAAATATATCATCGTACATATATTAGCCCATATGCATGGGAACATACCCAATGGCACTTACTCAGTGGCACTGGGCATGTGTGTTTCTAGAAATCCGCAGGTGCCTATGGAGGCGCGTTCGCAATGAGGGTCCCTAGAGTCGTGCGGGACCAAGCCAAGCACAGCAGGAGCCCACTCAAGCCGAACGCCTCGCCATTAGAAGTTTAACTGTTATTTTTACATTAACTTGTCATTATCCATGCAGAAATGATGACTTTATTTCGCGAACTGACAGAACCACTTCGTGTGAGCAGCTGTTTTATTCAAAATTAGCATCTGCCGCACGTTTCGAGCGTTTACGCGACTAACAAAAGAGGTCAGATACCCGCTATAGCAAACTTTAATCTACTCGTAAATAAAGTGCTATATTTAAACACAATCTATATAATGCGAGATGCTTGTATGTATTGAACCTCTTAAAAGATGAGGGGGGGATGGGGGGAATATGCGCTCACCGAGAGGGCATCTTCAGCACGAGACATCCACAAGGCACCTTACAGAGATGTGGAGAGCTTCGCGGCCGGAACGAAGCCTCCCTTCTCCGCCGGCCAAGAGGGGGAAACGCGCTTTCCGATCGCTCAAGGTTGCGCGGACAAAGCATAACTCTAGCGTCTAGGAAAAGCTTAACCAGGTGCGATGGCGGCACGCATAGCGTGGGAAGCTAGCCGCCAGAATAACTATACCAAGGACTGCTGCTGATGAGGGCGAAATACCTTCGTGTAATTATAATAACCCTAATAGGACTACTCTCGAAAAAAAAAAAGAAGGAAACGGCCCAGAGGGCTATACTACGAGAGCTATGACTGATAGTTTTCTGTATATATATATATATATATATATATATATATTCATCTCATCTATGGGATCGCATGCGCGCGCTGTTGCTTTGTCTCTGCGTGTAGTATAGTTAAGAAAGCCAGTTTAAGGGCGGAGAAGAAGAAAGAAAAGGAAAGCAAAAACTGCAGCGCCGTGGTTTTAAAGCGCACCCGTGGTAGAGAAACGGAATGCGATATAAGCGTGCGTAGCCATAGGCAGTTTGTCGTGTGCGTATCATGGCCACGCACGCTTATATCGCCTTCCGTTTCTCTACCACGGGATGCGCTTTAAAACTACGGCGCTGTAATTTTGCTTCAGAGACTTTCCTTCCCTCCCTTCTTCTCCGCCCTTAAACTGGCTCTCTTAACTACTACACACAGAACAAAGCAACAGCGCGCGCATTAGATCCCATAGATGAGATGAATATTTACAATTAGTATTAGGGTTATAATTATATTCGAGTGCTGATTGCTGTGCTATCGTTTGTTACCGAAGCTTTCCCTCAAGTCTAAATATTTTAAGGCAGTTTGTCGTGTGCGTATCATGGCTACGCACGCTTATATCGCATTCCGTTTCTCTACCACGGGTGCGCTTTAAAACCACGGCGCTGCAGTTTTTGCTTTCCTTTTCTTTCTTCTTCTCCGCCCTTAAACTGGCTTTCTTAACTATACTACACGCAGAGACAAAGCAACAGCGCGCGCATGCGATCCCATAGATGAGATGAATATATATATATATATATATATACATAGAAAACTATCAGTCATAGCTCTCGTAGTATAGCCCTCTGGGCCGTTTCCTTTTTTTTTTTTTTTTTCGAGAGTAGTCCTATTAGGGTTATTATAATTACACGAAGGTATTTCGCCCTCATCAGCAGCAGTCCTTGGTATAGTTATTCTGGCGGTTAGCTTCCCACGCTATGCGTGCCGCCATCGCACCTGGTTAAGCTTTTCCTAGACGCTAGAGTTATGCTTTGTCCGCGCAACCTTGAGCGATCGGAAAGCGCGTTTCCCCCTCTTGGCCGGCGGAGAAGGGAGGCTTCGTTCCGGCCGCGAAGCTCTCCACATCTCTGTAAGGTGCCTTGTGGATGTCTCGTGCTGAAGATGCCCTCTCGGTGAGCGCATATTCCCCCCCCCCCCCCTCATCTTTTGTCGGTTCAATACATTCAAGCATTTGTCTCGCAAACCAGATTTTTTTTCAAGGGAATTTTCCACGTCTCAGTAATTTCTCTCGTCGTATTCGAGTGCTGATTGCCGTGTTATAGTTTGTTAACGAAGCTTTCCCCTCAAGTCTAAATATTTTAAGGCAGTTTGTCGTGTGCGTATCATGGCCACGCACGCTTATATCGCCTTCCGTTTCTCTACCACGGTTGCGCTTTAAAACCACGACGCTGCAAGTTTGCTTCAGAGACTATCCTTTCCTTCCCACTTCTCCGCCCTTAAACTGGCTCTCTCAACTACTACACGCAGAGACAAAGCAACAGCGCGCGCATTAGATCCCATAGATGAGATGAATATTTACAATTATTATTAGGGTTATAATTATATTCAAGTGCTGATTGCCGTGCTATCGTTTGCTAACGAAACTTTCCCTCAAGTCTAAATATTTTAAGGCAGTTTGTCGTATGCGTATCATGGCCACGCACGCTTATATCGCCTTCCGTTTCTCTACCACGGTTGCGCTTTAAAACCACGACGCTGCAAGTTTGCTTCAGAGACTATCCTTTCCTTCCCACTTCTCCGCCCTTAAACTGGCTCTCTCAACTACTACACGCAGAGACAAAGCAACAGCGCGCGCATTAGATCCCATAGATGAGATGAATATTTACAATTATTATTAGGGTTATAATTATATTCGAGTGCTGATTGCCGTGCTATCGTTTGCTAACGAAGCTTTCCCTCAAGTCTAAATATTTTAAGGCAGTTTGTCGTGTGCGTATCATGGCCACGCACGCTTATATCGCCTTCCGTTTCTCTACCACGGGATGCGCTTTAAAACCACGGCGCTGTAATTTTGCTTCAGAGACTTTCCTTCCCTCCCTTCTTCTCCGCCCTTAAACTGGCTCTCTTAACTACTACACACAGAACAAAGCAACAGCGCGCGCATTAGATCCCATAGATGAGATGAATATTTACAATTAGTATTAGGGTTATAATTATATTCGAGTGCTGATTGCTGTGCTATCGTTTGTTACCGAAGCTTTCCCTCAAGTCTAAATATTTTAAGGCAGTTTGTCGTGTGCGTATCATGGCCACGCACGCTTATATCGCCTTCCGTTTCTCTACCACGGGATGCGCTTTAAAACCACGGCGCTGTAATTTTGCTTCAGAGACTTTCCTTCCCTCCCTTCTTCTCCGCCCTTAAACTGGCTCTCTTAACTACTACACACAGAACAAAGCAACAGCGCGCGCATTAGATCCCATAGATGAGATGAATATTTACAATTAGTATTAGGGTTATAATTATATTCGAGTGCTGATTGCTGTGCTATCGTTTGTTACCGAAGCTTTCCCTCAAGTCTAAATATTTTAAGGCAGTTTGTCGTGTGCGTATCATGGCCACGCACGCTTATATCGCCTTCCGTTTCTCTACCACGGGATGCGCTTTAAAACCACGGCGCTGTAATTTTGCTTCAGAGACTTTCCTTCCCTCCCTTCTTCTCCGCCCTTAAACTGGCTCTCTTAACTACTACACACAGAACAAAGCAACAGCGCGCGCATTAGATCCCATAGATGAGATGAATATTTACAATTATTATTAGGGTTATAATTACATTCGAGTGCTGATTGCTGTGCTATCGTTTGTTACCGAAGCTTTCCCTCAAGTCTAAATATTTTAAGGCAGTTTGTCGTGTGCGTATCATGGCTACGCACGCTTATATCGCATTCCGTTTCTCTACCACGGGTGCACTTTAAAACCACGGCGCTGCAGTTTTTGCTTTCCTTTTCTTTCTTCTTCTCCGCCCTTAAACTGGCTTTCTTAACTATACTACACGCAGAGACAAAGCAACAGCGCGCGCATGCGATCCCATAGATGAGATGAATATATATATATATATATATATATATATATATATATATATATATATAGAAAACTATCAGTCATAGCTCTCGTAGTATAGCCCTCTGGGCCGTTTCCATTTTTTTTTTTCGAGAGTAGTCCTATTAGGGTTATTATAATTACACGAAGGTATTTCGCCCTCATCAGCAGCAGTCCTTGGTATAGTTACTCTGGCGGCTAGCTTCCCATGGTATGCGTGCCGCCATCGCACCTGGTTAAGCTTTTCCTAGACGCTAGAGTTATGCTTTGTCCGCGCAACCTTGAGCGATCGGAAAGCGCGTTTCCCCCTCTTGGCCGGCGGAGAAGGGAGGCTTCGTTCCGGCCGCGAAGCTCTCCACATCTCTGTAAGGTGCCTTGTGGATGTCTCGTGCTGAAGATGCCCTCTCGGTGAGCGCACAACCTCCTATATGAATACAACAATCGAACCCCGGCCCTCAGTCCCCAGCAGCCGCGAAGCAACTGACCACGGCGGCGGTCAGATCTGCGACGCTGCAGAGGGTGCTAAGAATACCTGGCTCCGGACAGGCCGCCATTGTAATCTGAACCTGGCAACGTTTAACGTTAGAACGCTATCTAGTGAGGCGAGTCTAGCAGTGTTATTGGAGGAATTAGAGGGTAGTAAATGGGATATAATAGGGCTCAGTGAGGTTAGGAGGACAAAAGAAGCATATACAGTGCTAAAAAGCGGGCATGTACTGTGTTACCGGGGCTTAGCGGAGAGACGAGAACTAGGAGTCGGATTCCTGATTAATAAGGAAATAGCTGGTAACATACAGGAATTCTATAGCATTAACGAGAGGGTGGCATGTCTTGTTGTGAAACTTAATAAGAGGTACAAAATGAAGGTTGTACAGGTCTACGCTCCTACATCTAGTCATGATGACCAGGAAGTCGAAAGCTTTTATGAAGACGTAGAATCGGCGATGAGTAAAGTCAAAACAAAATACACTATACTGATGGGCGACTTCAATGCCAGGGTAGGCAAGAAGCAGGCTGGAGACAAGTCAGTGGGGGAATATGGCATAGGCTCTAGGAATAGCAGAGGAGAATTATTAGTAGAGTTTGCAGAACAGAATAATATGCGTATAATGAATACCTTTTTCCGCAAGCGGGTTAGCCGAAAGTGGACGTGGAGGAGCCCGAATGGTGAGACTAGAAATGAAATCGACTTCATACTCTGCGCGAACCCTGGCATCATTCAAGATGTAGACGTGCTCGGCAAGGTACGCTGCAGTGACCACAGGATGGTAAGAACTCGAATTAGCCTAGACTTGAGGAGGGAACGAAAGAAACTGGTACACAAGAAGCCAATCAATGAGTTAGCGGTAAGAGGGAAACTAGAGGAATTCCGGATCAAACTACAGAACAGGTATTCGGCTTTAACTCAGGAAGAGGACCTTAGTGTTGAAGCAATGAACGACAACCTCATGGGCATCATTAAGGAGTGCGCAATAGAAGTTGGTGTTACCACCAACTTCTATTGACAGGAAACCAGTAAGCTATCGCAGGAGACGAAAGATCTGATCAAGAAACGCCAATGTATGAAAGCCTCTAATCCTACAGCTAGAATAGAACTGGCAGAACTTTCTAAGTTAATCAACAAGCGTAAGACAGCGGACATCAGGAACTATAATATGGATAGAATTGAACAGGCTCTCAGGAACGGAGGAAGCCTAAAAACAGTGAAGAAGAAACTCTGAATAGGCAAGAATCAGATGTGTGCGTTAAGAGACAAAGCCGGCAATATCGTTACTAATATGGATGAGATAGTTCAAGTGGCTGAGGAGTTCTATAGAGATTTATACAGTACCAGTGGCACCCACGACGATAGTGGAAGAGAGAATAGCCTAGAGGAATTCGAAATCCCACAGGTAACGCCAGAAGAAGTAAAGAAAGCCTTAGGAGCTATGCAAAGGGGGAAGGCAGCTGGGGAGGATCAGGTAACAGCAGATTTGTTGAAGGATGGTGGTCAGATTGTTCTAGAGAAACTGGCCACCCTGTATACGCAATGCCTCATAACCTCGAGCGTACCGGAATCTTGGAAGAACGCTAACATAATCCTAATCCACAAGAAAGGGGACGCCAAAGACTTGAAAAATTATAGACCGATCAGCTTACTGTCCGTTGCCTACAAAGTATTTACTAAGGTAATCGCAAATAGAATCAGGAACACCTTAGACTTCTGTCAACCAAAGGACCAGGCAGGATTCCGTAAAGGCTACTCAACAATAGACCATATTCACACTATCAATCAAGTGATAGAGAAATGTGCAGAATATAACCAACCCTTATATATAGCTTTCATTGATTACGAGAAAGCGTTTGATTCAGTCGAAACCTCAGCAGTCATGGAGGCATTACGGAATCAGGGTGTAGAGGAGCCATATGTAAAAATACTGGAAGATATCTATAGCGGCTCCACAGCCACCGTAGTCCTGCACAAAGAAAGCAACAAAATCCCTATAAAGAAAGGCGTCAGACAGGGAGATATGATATCTCCAATGCTATTCACAGCATGTTTACAGGAGGTATTCAGAGGCCTGGAGTGGGAAGAATTGGGGATAAAAGTTGATGGAGAATACCTTAGCAACTTGCGATTCGCTGATGATATTGCCTTGCTAGTAACTCAGGAGACCAATTGCAATGCATGCTCACTGACCTGGAGAGGCAAAGCAGAAGGGTGGGTCTGAAAATTAATGTGCAGAAAACTAAAGTACTGTTTAACAGTCTCGGAAGAGAACAGCAGTTTACGATAGGTAGCGAAACACTGGAAGTAGTAAGGGAATACATCTACTTAGGGCAGGTAGTGACCACGGATCCGGATCATGAGACTGAAATAACCAGAAGAATAAGAATGGGTTGGGGTGCGTTTGGCAGGCATTCTCAAATCATGAACAGTAGGTTGCCACTATCCCTCAAAAGGAAAGTGTACAACAGCTGTGTGTTACCAGTACTCACATATGGGGCAGAAACCTGGAGGCTTACGAAAAGGGTTCTGCTGAAATTGAGGACGACGCAACGAGCTATGGAAAGAAGAATGATGGGTGTAACGCTAAGGGATAAGAAAAGAGCAGATTGGGTGAGGCAACAAACGCGGGTAAACGACATCTTAGTTGAAATCAAGAAAAAGAAAAGGGCATGGGCAGGACATGTAATGAGGAGGGAAGATAACCGATGGTCACTAAGAGCTACGGACTGGATTCCAAGGGAAGGGAATTGTAGCAGGGGGCGGCAGAAAGTTAGGTGGGCAGATGACATTAAGACGCTTGCAGGGACAACATGGCCACAATTAGTACATGACCGGGGTAGTTGGAGAAGTATGGGAGAGGCCTTTGCCCTGGAGTGGGCGTAACTAGGCTGATGATGATGATGATGATATAATGCGCGCAATGGTATCTTCGTGGCTGCACTATTGTCTATTTTTACATGCTAAAAATGTTGTACTAATGCAAACGTTCTCAACATATGTGTGGAGCGCAAGACCTCAAATAACTTGACAGTCGTTATTCGTGTGTAATAGAGCAGTGATTAGCATGGGCAACTACAGATTATTGCTTGGTTTAGCAGTAAAGACATACGCGCTCTTACTGGTGCCCCAGTGTGAGTTGCACATAAGCAAGTCTCCCGGGCTTAGTACTGTCCAAAACACGAGAGTTGTGTAGCGGCAGTGGAGGACATCATCTTTATCAAGCGATGGCTTTCTATGACGCTTCCCTCCAATTCGCGGTTTGTCAAATTCTGGCAGTTTACTGCCAACCTGAGACGCTGGTTGTGGCTAGGTGCTACTGGGCGCCCAATGGAAGGACCAGCGAACGGGCTGGTACTTCACAAGCTGACATTCAAAGGCCGTTAAAAATGAAAAAATGGAGATAATAAATGATTTACTCTTGATAGCTTTCAGTATCGAATTGCACGCTTGAACCCTGACTCGATAAATTAATTTGGCAAAATAATACGCAAATTACAGCACTATACATATTACACAAAACATGCAGGGGGTTGATAACAATGGAAAACTTGAAGCGTACCAACCGAGCATCTGAGAACCTTTTTTGGGAAACAGAGCAATAGTTACCGCAGCAAATTTTTACAGCGTAATAAATGCCGGCCGATTTCAACGAGAAAAGCGATACTGAGCTGCCGAACAGTGCAACTGGCACACCCTTCCTAGGCGCCCAAGAGTGACGTGACTGTTGGCGCCTCCTGATCGGGTGAGCATGAAGCACACTAGATCGCGGTTCGTAAATAAGACTCGTTTGATGCTGGCTCCCTGCGACTGTTAGGTCCAAGCAGTCATGTCACTTATGGGTATCTGTAGAGGTCGTGCCAGTTGCACTATTAAGTGGTACGGTTTCACTGTACCATGCGAAAATGGCTGAAATTATTTAGAGTGCAAATATTAACAATATCGACTTCTTGCTTTTATGGGAACCATTCTGACCTCCTCTGAATGCGCGCCTCAAGTCTTCCATTGACATAATGGCATTATTCTTTGGCTTGACAAGTTGGCTACTCTAATTTGCACTATTACTTGGCTAATTACTATCAGGCTTCCTGTACTGCGCCACGCTGACGGCGGGCACGATGGCCGTTCACGTCGCAGTTTTGAATTGAAAGGTTTTGTCAGCCTTGTCGCTTGGCCTCGGCGCCCTGTTTTGCAGCACCGTGTCTGAGTGCCCCCGGCGTTGAACGGCAGCGTGCGTGGCACACGCAGAAACACGTATTTTTTTCTCCTAGACCACGGAGTGATCATGGGACGTGTGCGGACGCTCCTTGCTTAAGTGCGATCATCGTTTTAGCGCGTAGAGGCATGTGTGCGCGACAAGAGCGACGTAGTGCTTCGCTGCTGTAACCCCGCGTCCAGAGGTCATGGCTACTACGTATGGAACAGCGATGACAGAAGATGGCCGGGTCTGCATAGCTGTGGTACCATTCCTTCCAACAAGCAAAGCTGTCTTTTCTGAGGTCAGAGAATACAGCTGCTTCTGTGCACCGATATCTGCGATCGCAATGCAAACACGCCTAGACATATTTCGCCGCCTGGTGTTCGAAATCTGACGCAAAGGGATAGCGAACAGTTAATGCGAGTAATGTTCTTCAAAAGAGGTTACCAAACTGAAGAAATTAGCATCTTTATTTGTAACTACCAACGACCTGGACGAGTGGAAAGGCCGCATGGATTGTTTGTATAATGGATAATGTTACAGAACACGTCAAGTGCCTAACGCCCTGGCCTGCAGCGGGAAGGGCTTGAGGGTGTTCTATTCCGAATAAGGGGGCTCGAGACTATGATCGAATGGCTAGAGTATTGGGCTGCGGTGCGTAGGTGTTCTTTCTTCGAAGCCTGTTGTCCGAGAATTTGATTGATGTTGAATTGTTAAGCAATCTATATACACAGGTTGTTTTCTTTATCTGCAGCAAATCTTTTAGATTGCCTATGGCAGATAACAACATTTTTAACCTCATATATGTTACTCTATAAGGCGGCCATTGCTACTGCGGGAAATCAAAACGTTCAATTTAAAAATTCATATATTTACATTAATTACCTTCTTTATAATTATTTACACAACATATTTCAATCTACAAATTATAGCCGCTGAGTTCGCACGGCGTATCTACTCCGAACTAATTCTATGGACAGCACCAGTTTTAATATATTAGTTTCAAAGTGTCCGATGTAATGCATTGGCGTTCCAGTTACTTTTTAGCAAACCGCTGTTTTAAGCTTTGAAACACAAAAGTAACTGAAGCACCATGGCATTAGGCGCAATCTTCGGGATCGCCCGGGGATAAGAAGATACAAAGATACCCAACTTGTAAAATTTGGAGAATCTGAAGGTTCGCCTTTTAGAGTGGAACGCCATAGCATTCAAAGATCCCTGATTGCTTCTCACGCTTCCCTGCAACTGCAGCTTATATAATCGTAATATTTGCCGGAAAGCGGTGGCGACGAACGCTATGCACGAACGTGAGCTTTCTGGTAGAATCACGGCCTCTTGCTTGGGC
This sequence comes from Dermacentor andersoni, assembly GCF_023375885.2. Lineage (NCBI taxonomy): Eukaryota > Metazoa > Arthropoda > Arachnida > Ixodida > Ixodidae > Dermacentor > Dermacentor andersoni. The sequence goes on along the minus strand of NC_092818.1, from coordinate 45,348,281 downwards.
CAAGATGCGGCAGAGATGAGCGCCATCTGGAGGTGTTGCAAGAAACCAGGCGCGCCACTCCGTAGCCTCTGATATTTGTGTGGGCAGGCGCGCGCAATGATCGGACGGCGTGGTCGGTATATGTATGGTGGAAACGCTGAAAATGGGGCTGGTGTTTGAGTTTCCGCGTAACGGAACTTTGTTTTCCCGTTTGTTCAAGTTACAAAGAGACGCTATCATGTCTGTAGGTTGTGCGCAAGTCGTAGTTTACAACTTTTGTGATGTATTTTACTGTTAGAAATTCAATTAGTTGAGTACTTCTTTGAGCTACACGGAGAGCCTGCGTGGTTGGATTTGCACGGTTCACAATAATTTTACAACGTAAGCTGGTATAAGATCATTACAACAATCGCTTTGGGTATCGATAGCGTCCGTCGCTGATATCACCGGGAACGAGGAAGCAAAAAAGAACCAGTACCCGCTGGCATCGAAGCCGTGCCCACTGCGTGGGTGTCAGCTACTCTACCCCTCATTCACGCCAGCGTTTTTGAGAACGTTTTATACATGTTACTTATTACAATGAATGAAATGATGTATGTACAGGAATTATTTACAATATTATGAGCACCAGGTGGTCATAAGCGATTACAGGTATACGAGCAGTGCACACAAAGAAAACGTCACACAAAAAAACGTCTTCCATCAAAACAAAAACTTGAAAGGAAAACTTAAACACCTAATCAAAATGTGATACCAATCCGGCTCACATTCTTCTTGATCGTAAATGTCCCTAAAGTGCCTAGTCATGTGAGCGAAATGCGGTCTTGAAGAAATTGCTCTTTCTGCATTTCGGTCTTACATACGAGTTATCCATAGGCTATGCAAGGCTATCAGTAAAAACACATCGCAGGGTGCATCATTGCACGAAACAACTTAGACATCGAATACTGTGAGTGTTTAGATTAAAATATTTTGATAAATGTTTATGATGGACATCCTAGAATAAAATGGCATCTCTACAATCAGTAAAGTAGTGTTCAATAGTGTCGGGCACGTCACAAGAACCACAGGTCATGATGAAATGAAAATGCTCTCTTTTTCGAAGCCACGTTCTAACTGGCAAGGTTTCAGTGTGTTTTCTGTAAAAGAAGTTTATATGCAGACGGAAAATTGGTAATTTGTGCACTCTTGCAAGTACATCATGTCCTGGTAATCTGATGTACACTGATCGATAAAACTGCCGCGGGAACAACGATATTGAACCTCTGTAAAGATTTATTCGTGACATAGTGAATAAATAATCATTAGAGAAAGGAACAGTCAGAAAATCAATAGAAAAATAAACATCAGGCAAGAACTCCCATAAAGGAGGTCTGGAAAGAAAATTTCAAGACACCACCAATTCAGGCAGGGCTTGAACCAAGTTAACCTGCAAGAAGGCTGGTAATATGGGATGAGAGCTATTCCGAAAAAGGAGGAAGCACTAGACCAACAGTCACACATACAAATGCACCAAATAATTCACGCTAGTAAGGGCTAGCCTTACTGTCTGCATGCTAGCGCTTGCTAGCATGCAGCGGTTAAATGCCCTATAAACGCGTCCTGGCACGTGAGGAGACACCCGATGCGATATGCGCACCGCGTAGCGTCGAGACTTGTAAGTTTTGCATTGCATTTGCATAATATTACACCGGATAGAACATCATGTAGCACATGCACACGCAGCGCTACAAGGCAGTTAAAGAAGGTTTGAAGAAGGAACAGAAATTTATGGAAATGTATACAAGGGTGCTAGTAAAAATAGACATAGTGTACCTGAATGTCCCGTGTCCATGTCACCGCGTCATGTCACCATGTCACCGTGGCGATTCAGAGGGCATGCCAATAAATCATCATCATCAGCATGGTATTGCGCCACTTGCCTTGCAATATGAAATGTGCGCCACGCAGCGTCTATGCGCGCGACCTTGGCATTGCGGTTCGATAAGATTACACCAGGTGGCACACCATGTAGCAGCTGTATGGGTAGCGCTGCAAGGTAGATGGTGATTAGGAAGGAAAAGAACATTATGGAGATGTACAACTATTGATGTCAAAAATGTGTGATATAGCTGATTATTTCAAGCAGGCTATAGGACTGTATTTCACTATCCCGTTTCAAATGGAACGCCATCAAATCAACATCATAACCATTACCACCGTATTGTGCAATTTCACATGAGCGCCGCTTAGCCTTCATACGTAAAAAACTTTGCCTTGCAGTTCTTTTATGTTCCATAAAGTGTCCCGACACATAGCAGTTGCATATAGCACTTGCATGCTGCATGTAGTTGACCCTGGATGTAACAGGCTAGGCAGGCTCCGTTGGCGTAGAGGTAGATTATTCGCCTCGCGTGCAAGAGGACCGTGGTTCAAATCCAGGTGACGCGCAATTTTCCACCGAATTAAAAAAATGATCCGCGTGTTCATAAAGTTGCATAAACAGGCCTGGAGTGCGGCCTGATCCCGCTGACCGGAACCAGTAGCGCACTCCCTCACCAGAGCAGGATTGGCCACCCTGGTGCAGTACTTAGCCACAACATGCTCTATGAATACAACAACAAACCCCGGGCCTCAGTGCCCAGCAGCTGCGAAGTAACTGACCATGGCGGCGGTCAGACATGCGACGCAGCAGAGGGTGCTGAGAATCCCTGGTTCCGGACAGGCCGCCATTCGAATCTGAACCTGGCAACGCTTAACGCTAGAACGTTATCTAGTGAGGCACGTCTAGCAGTGCTATTGGAGGAATTATAGGACAGTAAATGGGATATAATAGGGCTCAGTGAAGTTAGGAGGACAAAAGAAGCATATACAATGCTAAAATGCTGGCATGTCCTGTGCTACCAGGGCTTAGCGGAGAGTCGATAACTAGGAGTCAGATTCCTGATTAATAAGTATATAGTAGTAGCTGGTAACATACATGAATTCTGTAGCATTAACGAGAGGGTGGCAGGTCTTTTGCGAAACTTAAGAAGAGGTACCAAATGAAGGTCGTACAGGTCTACGCACCTAAATGCAGTCATGATGACCAGTAAGTCGAAAACTTCTATGAAGACATGGAATCGGTGATGGGTAAAGTCAAAACAAAATACACTATACTGATGGGCGACTTCAATGCCAAGGTAGGCAAGAAGCAGGCTGGAGACAAGTCAGTGGGGGAATATGGCATGGGCTCAAGGAATAGCAGGGGAGAGTTATTAGTAGAGTTTGCAGAACAGAATAATATGCGGATAATGAATACCTTCTTCCGCAAGCAGGATAGCCGAAAGTGGACGTGGAGGAGCCCCAACAGCGAGACTAGAAATGAAATAGACTTCATACTCTGCGCTAACCCTGGTATCATACAAGATGTGGACGTGCTCAGCAAGGTGCGCTGCAGTGATCATATCATGGTAAGAACTCGAATTAGCCTAGACTTGACGATGGAACGGAAAAAACTGGTACACAAGAAGCCGATCAATGAGTTAGCGGTAAGAGTGAAAATAGCGGAATCCTGGATCAGGCTTCAGAACAGGTATTCGGCTTTAACTGAGGAAGATGACCGTAGTGTTGAAGATATGTGGCACCTACAACGGCACCTACAACGATAATGTGGCACCTACTACCACGGCAGCTACAACAATAATGGAAGAGATAATAGTATAGAGGAATTTGAAATCCCACAAAAACGCCGGAAGAAGTAAAGAAAGCCTTAGGAGCTATGCAAAGCGGGAAGGATCAGGTAACAGGATCAGGAAGGGAGGATCAGGTAACAGCAGATTTGTTGAAGGGTGGTGGGCACATTGTTCTAGAAAAACGGGCCACCTTGTATACGCAATGCCTCATGACCTCGAGTGTACCGGAATCTTGGAAGTACGCTAACATAATCCTAATCCATAAGAAAGGGGACACCAAAGACTTGAAAAATTATAGACCGATCAACTGACTGTCCGTTGCCTACAATGTATTTACTAAGGTAATCATAAATACAATCAGGAACAGTTTAGGCTTCTCTCAACCAAAGGACCAGGCAGGATTCCGTAAAAGCTACTCAACAATAGACCATATTACCACTATCAATCAGGTGATAGAGAAATGTGCAGAATATAACCAACCCCTATATATAGCTTTCATTGATTACGAGAAAGCGTTTGATTCAGTCGAAACCTCAGCAGTCACGGAGGCATTACGGAATCTGATTGTAGACGAGCCGTATGTAAAAATAGTGAGAGATATCTATCGCGGCTCCAAAGCCACCATAGTCCTCCATAATGAAAGCAACAAAATCCCAATAAAGAAAGTCGTCATGTAGGGAGATACGATTTCTCCAATGATATTTACAGCGTGTTGACAGGAGGTATTCAGAGATCTGGATTGGGAATAATTGGGGATAAGAGTTAATGGAGGATACCTAAGTAACTTGCGATTCGCTGATGATATTGCCCTGCTTGGTAGCCTAGGGGACCAACTGCAATGCGTGCTCAGTGACTTGGAGAGGCAAAGCAGAAGGGTGAGTCTAAAAATTAATCTGCAGAAAGCCGAAGTAATGTTTAACAGTCTGGGAAGAGAACAGCAGTTTACGATAGGTAGCGATGCACTGGAAGTGGTAAGGGAATACATCTACTGAGGAAAGGAAGTGACCGCGGATCCGGATCATGAGACTGAAATAATGAGAAGAATAAGAATGGGCTGGGGTGCGTTTGGCAGGCATTCTCAGATCATGAACCGCAGGTTGCCATTATCCCTCAAGGGAAAAGTGTATAACAGCTGTGTCTTACCAGTAGTCACGTACGGGGCCGAAACCTGGAGGCCTACGAAAAGGGTTCTACTTAAATTGAGGACGACACAACGAGCTATGGAAAGTAGGATGGGTGGGACGTTAAGGTGTAAGAAAAGAGCAGATCGGGTGAGGGAACAAACAAGAGTTAATGACATCTTAGTTGAAATCAAGAAAAAGAAATGGGCATGGGCAGGACATGTAATGAGGGGGGAAGATAACCGATGGTCCTTGAGGGTTATGAACTGGATTCCAAGGGAAGGGAAGCGTACCAGGGGGTGGTAGAAAGTTAGGTGTGCGGATGAGATTAAGAAGCTTGCAGGGAGAACATGGCTAAAATTAGTACATGACCGGGGCAGTTGGATAAGGATGGGAGAGGCCTTTGCCCTGCAGGGGGCGTAACCATGCTGATGATGATGAAGTAACACGCTAGGTGACGATTTGTCACCATCAACAGCAACGTATCATCCAACAGGTCAAGGGATATGACCCGTGCGCCACGTAGTCTGGGATACCTGTATTTGCACTTCGGTACACAATATGGCGCCTCCTCGCACGGGACTAACGTGAAGAAGCGAATCGTGGAGCTACGCGCGCGGCTGCAACCAGGCAAAATCGGGCTCAGCAGACCACTGTACAGAGAGCAGGACGAGCCGCAGCTCACCGTCGACGCCGGGCGGACAGTTCAGATCACTCTCGTGAAAACGACGTGAAGACACTTCACCGCGAAGACCTGTTGTACGTAGTGCCAAAAATGGAGGGCCTACGTAGGCGCTCCTGAAGCTTACGCTGAGACTGCCGTGTGTGCCACGCAGGCTTGTGGTTTTTCGTCGAAACGATGGTCTATGCTGATCGCGGTACCCTGTACTTTCGGTGACACGGGGCCCTTAATGCTGTCGCGTTAAATGTGTTGTAACTCACTAAGAAATATTTATTCTTTCAAAATACTGTCCTAGTTAATACTTGAGTGCGCGACGACGGCTCACGGGCATCACTAAAGCCCACCAAATAACTATTTAATATATGCGGTATACTTACCGAATTGCTTGATTCGATTCATTTTATTTGATTGGGTCATGCTGTGCGTACCAGTGGTTGTGTGCCCCTGTTCTTACTCAATCCTTCAGTATGCGCACGTCCCACTACGATTCCTACATAAGACGCCTCAAGCTATGTTGAACCAACTCAGTTATTGTATAGTATCAAATAACCATCGCGGATAAAGAAATTCTGAAATCGGCGAAAAAATTACAAATTATAAAGCTAATAGTATCAGTAGATCCGGATTGAAAAGGTATAAAAAGGAAATCAGACGGAACCAGGGAAAACAATGCACAAGCATTTTGGGAAAAATATATTGTAATACAGTAAACATGTATTTATGCAATGCGTATGGAAAATCGGTTGTGCGAAATCTCGAAAAGCCGAGGAAGTTACAGGAAAAGAAAATTATCAGACATCCCAATGTAGCGCAATGCTACTGAGGAAACTCATGCGGGTTTCTCTGAAAGAAAACTTCCCAACTGAGGAAAAAGCTACTTTGGGTGGATGACAATTTTTCCATTCACATTCTGTATACTCTGTGTGTGGATCGACCATTCAGCCGGGCTCTGGCTTTAATGAAGATTGAGCTGTCCACGAAGGCCTGACTCTAGACGGGAGATCAAATTGAATGCTTCTTTTTGCTTTTCTATGTGCGCCTGCACTATTTTAATGTCTTAAACGCTGAATGGGCACAAGTACTTAGTTCACACTCTCTCACACATACACACACGCACACGCACGCCTATATATATATATATATATATATATATATATATATATATATATATATATATATATATATATATATATATAACGTGTGTGTGTATGTGTGTATTTTACTAGGTGATATGCGGAAGGATGGCGGCTCAAAAAAATCACTCAAGAAGGTATCAGCCCATGGTTGCTTAACCAGACGTTTTGTTTTGCCCTATGATGATAGCGAATCAGCGGGTGGGAAGGCAGCCTGTACACATGATTTATTACAACAATTGTCGCCACAAGCGTAATGTAATGGGCATGGCAACGACATATTAGCCGAAAAAGCTCACGCTCCTTTCCTGTGTCCTTTACGCTTCGTGCACGTTGTAGGCCATCTCGCATTTTATCATGCCGCCACGTAGCACCTCCTGTCTTTCACGTGCCTGCGGATGAGCATTCACATAAATCTTAGAGCAGACTTAAACCACATCATGTGGGGGTGCCCTAAGCACCCCCTTCCCCCTTTCCTCAAGCAATTAATATCTAGTGAGGAGCAGTGGGAGGCTGCCTTGCGCAGCTCCAGGCCCGAACTTCAGGAGGCCATCCTGGAGTGGGCTGAGAGGATAAAGGAGGCCTACTTCAAGTAGTTCCTCCCCCCACCCTCTATTCCATTGCCCCCTTCCCTTTAAAGAGGGATAAATAAAGTTTTTCATCATCATCATCGAACGGAGATGGCCACAGAGCCTACGAGTCACCCCATCTTTCCCATCGATGTATATCTTCGAAGAATGTCTTTCGTCTGCACCACGTACAAACTGCAAGTGCCGCATCTTGTGCCACGTGGTGCTGGCTACCACTATTTCCTGACCGCCACAAAGATTTTGTTGCCTACGTTCTTCTAAGTAGAGAAATTATGGCTTCTTCATTCCGTTTTTTTTTTGTGTGTGCGTATAGCCACTAGCTTATAGATTTTGCGTGCGTGTGCATTCTTACTGATAATTTTCGTGAATATATCGGCCTTAATCGTTTTAGTTAACGCTGTTTTCCTACCACACTAGCACTGTGTACTCTTTGTTTCTAGAACACTGAAATTCATGTAACAAGGCCGCTGGTGTCACCCTCAGCTCAGCCATACTTGCCGCAATGCGGTGGTTCTGAAATCGATAGTCCGAAGCATTGTAAAAATAAACAGTCACATCAACAAGTGCCATAGAGCGGAAATGCGCACTGCACTGCTCTCGACGCCTGGTGAGGTCATGTGGCCCGGCACGTGATGCCATGGTTAGCCACACTAGCTCTTGCTAACAGGCGTCGATTGATCTTGTTCATTGACTAAAAATATTTTATCGAATCGTTGGCTTGTATGCAACGTATTCGGAATACAGAGCTCACATGTTCAATACATAATGCCCTACGTCTTTCGCAGCACTGCCTTCGAAGAAGTCATTCTGTTTTGTTTGCAAAAATGTCACATCAGAATTCTGGGCCGCTATCTTGTACGCGTTCGAAAAGCCGACGTTCGATTTCGCCTCGCGTGATTGCCCAGGCTGCGCCGATATCGCGGCCTAAGCCAATCTAGTCCAATCGCGTGGGGTGAAATCGAACGTTGGCTTTTCGAACGTGTACAAGATAGCGACCTTCCTTTGCCAAGTGACATATACGCGCTGGCCATAGCTACAAATGCACTGTGGTAAATGCAATGAGGGTCGAACAACTTTATCTAAGTCATGGTGGAATTAAAACGGCGCCATTTGACTACTGTACTAAGTGCTACAGCGTCAACTGTTCAATGCGGCAGGGTACTTGCCCGATATGCATACTGAGCATTAATTTGGGCAACTTTTAAAACAGATGCCCACGCGAGTATAACGAGCCCCATTGTCTTTTTTTTTTCGTCATAGAAAAAGAATTACAATTATCTTCCCAAAAGCATGTAAAAGTTCGCAAGCTGACCTCAAGAATACGAAAGTTTTTGCCAGTGCAGACTTTTTGCGGGGTGTTTACGTGCCAAAACCACTTTCTCATTATGAGGCACGCCGTAGTGGAGGACTCCGGAAATTTCAGCCAGCTGGGGTTCTTTAACGTGCACCTAAGTCTGAGTACACGGGTGTTTTCGCATTTCGCCCCCATCCGAATGCGGCCGCCGTGGCTGGGATTCAATCCCGTGACCTCGTACTAAGCAGCCCAATACCATAGCCACTGCGCAACCACGGCGGGTGCCAGTGCAAATTGTGCCACCGGCCTGGTGCCTGCTTCCAAACACCTCTCAAAGAAGCAACAGTGCGATACCTTTGTTTGTGTTAGACGTTCTTTTTCTTCATTACATAGTTGGTACTCGCCGACCGATAGACATAATAACGGTTAAAAGGTAACAAGCAATAACAACGAAAAAACAACAGTGACGTCATCTACGTTTTTTCGGTTCCTGGGTGCGTCAAAGCAAGCAATAACGTATAAAAAAAACTGGACACATATGAGCAGACCTTTCGTAGCATAGGTCGGAAAATGCAAATGCCATCTCTTATTATAAGTTCAGCTTCTGCTAAGAGGTCACCAACACGTAGTGTCTACCAAAAAGATATTCGTGCTAGGAAATGCAATGATGGTCGAAGAACTTTATGTAAGTCATGATGGAATTAAAACGGCGCCATTTGACTACTGAACCACGTGCTACAGTGTAAACTTTGGAATGCGGCAGGGTACTTGCTGAATATGCACACTGAGCGTTAATTTCGGCCACTTTGAAAACAAATACCCACACAAGCACAACAAGCCCCATTGTCTTTTTCACCGTCATACAGAAAAAAAGTACTAATTACCTTGCCAAAAGCTTGGGAAAGTTCGCAAGCTGCCCTCAAGGATAAGAACGCTTTTTCCAGCGGTGATGTTGTTAGCAAAGTCATAAGAATGAATGAGATCGTTGAGAAGAACGAAAACCTTTCGAAGTGATTCGTTTATACTGTTTCGATTATGAGGTTACACAAACAAGAAGCGCGGCAAAGTACCGGAACCCGTTACGCTCAATGAAGATGTCAAGGAAGCGATGCATCCCACAAGCTTTAACAATGTTTAACATACATGAAATGACTGCACACAGCTAATGTAAAATAAAGAAAGACAGCAGATTTGAGCGATTTCTTTTTCTCTGAGCCCATTTACTGCGAAAGCAGCATTCTGTCTCTGTGAAGACCACCATTCTATTTTTCTTGCCTCCATTTTTATAACTAATTGCGCTCGCCGCTGCAGGGAATGGGACGTCAAGTCAACAGCTGTAGGACGGTTGGTTCTGGGGAAGGGTGCCGTCGTGTAAAAATGTTTTAAATACGAAGTATTTGATTTCCTAGTCGAAGCCAAGGGGAGAGCAAGGTCACAGGCAAGAACGCGATGAAGTTTTGGTGACGTTTTGTCTCCGAAAAAAAAAATGCCGGCAATTCGCGGATATAGTCCAGTCCGACATTGTGGATGTTATGCGAATTCAGCTGGTCTGGCTGTCCGGTACTGCACAGAGCTAAAGAACCACTTGACATTGCAAATTACTAGTGCAAATTAAGCCAACCCTCGGCGGCAGGTTATGCCCGTGAGCGCAGGCATGGTTTCCAACACTAACATGTCGGGCTGTCGCCGTCATTCCGTCGTTGTCATTTTCATTGCGTTTATGGCATTGTGGTCGTACTTTCGTTCTCATATAATTGCTATTTTCGGCCGTCTTTGTTGCTTTTACTGCTTTGCATATAATCGTCATCAGGCTGTCTTCAATCCACCGTCGGCATCGTCCCATCGTCGTCAAGCCACTGCTGACATCGCTTCGTGATCAGAAAATCACCCTCATGCTGTCGTGGTTGTTCTATGATCGTCATTTTGCCGTAGTTTTTGCTGTTTCCTCAGCTAGTTGTCGTCAAACCGTTGACGTCAAGCCATTGTCTTCTTTACATCTTCGTCATTCTTTCGTCGAGATGACATCGCCGACACACCGTCGTCGTCATGCAGCCATCGTGATTCCATTGCCGCCGTGCCGTCCTCGCCATTGCAGCTCTGCCGTTTTCTTCGTCAAGCTATCGTCATCATATCCTCGACATCATGTTGTCCTCAGGCGGTCTTCTCCAAGCCATCGTCGTCATAGCATCGTGATCTTGTGATCGTTTTCCAGTCGTCGTCACACGGTTCCCTGCCATACCATTGCCGCCCGACACATTCGTCATCCATCGTCATCACACCGGGGCGTCGTTCGATTGTAATCACGTAGTCCTCGTACAACCATTGTCGTCAATTGGACCAGCGTCGTCATCCCATGGCCGTCATGTTTTTGCGTCACCAGAAGACTCTCTCATTCATCACCGGGCTACCTGGGCACACGTGACGGAATTGCACGGGTCCGGACTCCTTCGAACGAGGCGATGACAAGAGATCAAATACCGTCAAACAGCCCGTTACATGGAGGAAGTGCTTCCATTCTCCTTGAACACCACAAACGGAGTGCTCAATACGCAACGTGGCGGTCCTATCCACTACGCCTTTACCAGAGGGGTTGGTCGGGCCACTTGCAAATAGGTCTGTTACTTCAGTATACGTTGGCAGCTACTATTTATAATGCGTAGATTCGATGTGGCTGTAGAAAAAACCAAGAAACCACTCAAGAATACCACTTTAGGAATAAAAACTTGGCTGACAGTTAAGACTTAGTACATGTGAGAATGCGAACGCATTATACCGTCTGCAGACTTCGAAACGACATCAACGCGCTCATTTTACACACTCATGACGTGGCGCCACCTAGGAATTAATCCACTATGAGACCAACGTCTCTCGTACAACCGATGCAACAAAAGAAATGAGAAGTCTCCCCTAGGAGATTTGAATCATATTTGCCGTCCAAGCTATTTGGCATGTGGTAATTAATTGAGCTACTCTGTACGCTATCTGGCGTTATCGCTACGACGTCTTTGTTGATATTAACTCACACGAGGCTTTCTTCGTTATTTTACAATTTATTTGGCCATGTGCTCTGTTTTAGGCTGTATATTATTGTTATCATGTAATTACCTTTTGTGACGCAGACATTATTTTCATAACCATACCATAAAAAACTTCCACTTCAACACACCGACGATTTATCAAAAACAGTGGCTATAAAATGAATATAATGTTATCCGCATCCACCACAGGATTCATTGTTCGGCCTCCGGAGTAATTAACGTACTACGAAGATGCACTAAAGGCGATGGCCCGACGATGCTGCAATGACTACAACAGGAAGTCGGCAATTGAACGATTGAGGCGAGTTTGTGTCGAGTTCAGAATCTTTTAGGATTTACGGCCAGTCTGAATATTTTTCTTGGAGGCTTACGCTTGCTCATAGGACTTTTGAGTGTGTTTTCAGAGTCACATTCAGTCAGTGAAGTCATTGGAGTTTTTAAAATTCTACCATTATTTGATAATGCAATAAATGTTCGCGATAGCGTGATACCTATGGCGTCGGACCCTCTAAGGCACACCGCTTCAGAAACATAGGTTTCAACCCTTTTGTCGGTAAGTTTTATTTTTCCTTTCCCTGTGGTGAGGGTGACATTGGGGATGGCAAGGTGTCCTGATGACATCAAACATGAGACGACGAACAAGAGGCGAGTGGTAGCAATGTTCACTGATGATATAACTCCCAGATGATTTGGATGTGCGGTGAAATGACGAGAGTTCTTGTAAATGAAGCAAATATATGCAACATTTATGATGTACACTGCCTCTATCATCCTTATTTGTCTTAAAATTGGATGATGATGTGTGTGGATGCTACTGCTGCTTCGTGGAAGTTGAGCACTGGTCGACGCGTGCTGTAGTACGCGACGTAATTGAAGAGTCTCACGGTTGTTAGACCTCGCACGTAGGCGCGGTCGATGACGCTGCCTCCCATTCATGCGAACCATTATCAACCGCGATGAACTGTACTCCGGCGCGACACAGTGCGCCGAGTGCTGATAGCTTTGCAAGAGCGGGGTTCTCGTCACTTATTTTGCAATGAAGCGAGACGCAGCTCGAAAGTAAATTCACTCGTTGCTGCATGCCCTATCTTGAAAGCGATCGTCTGATGTGACGGACGGAGGGACGAACGCACGGGTTTCTGCGTCTGGCAGACAAAGAAATGCTTATGCATTTAAAATTGTTTTGTGGTGTCAATGATGACAACGCTCGCCTTAAGTGTATGTGAATTGACTATATGTGACAAGGAAAATGGTTGCGAGAACGTCTGAATGGAAGGAGCAGCTTTGATCATTGTATTAATGCTTTCACAACAATAAATCCTCTAGCTGACAATGAAGAAAGAAGTTGCGGGACGCGTTCTTCTTGGAAATTCGCTGCCCGTCACTCATTGTACGGTGGATTTGTGGGGCGTTTCTACAAATTCAAGCACCTTGTGACTTTAGATTGCACACGTTTTAATGCTGAGTAAAGTAGCAGTTTCGCTGTAAAGTGCACCATGGTCTGAGGGGTGCCTTCGTTACATAAATCTGCATGCTTCTATTCTACAGCGCAACTTATCACTTACAATGATGTCAATGCAAGGTTCGCTTTTTTCCAGGATATTTTATATGTTGTGTAGGTTTCAGCAGTGCAACGGCCTCAAAAACAAAGATACACGTAAATATCACAAGGATATCAAATGTATGGTGCAAACACTATAAGTCTCTCTTACTTTGACACTGTGCTTAAAAACTTCTGCATGCATTTTTTGTTATTGCCATAAGCCGTCGTGCCATTTAAAACGAGGTACCTAATTTTCTCATTTCTTCAGAAATAGATATTGTGCAAGAAAGCGTAAAATGCCTATTGAGATTGCGATTAGCATTATTCTTCGGTGATGAAGATTAACAAACCTGCGTCTAGAACAAATAAAAACTCTAGAGGTCATATTATGTGCTATTTCGTACACGCAGCATATACAAGAATATTCTAGTAAACAAAACAAGCGATACTTCAACGTTGTGCTTCCAACCGTGAAATGGCCATTCTAGGAAGGTAAGGTCGTCAATAGTTTGCAGGGGAAATATGAACATTTGGAGTACATGCAACATAACTGCAACTTAGATAATCATAGTGGTACGAATTCAATTTACACGCTAGCAAGAAAATCACGAGGTCACCTAATTGTTATCGACATTTCTTGTTGGCTCCAAACTCTACCAGAGAAGGTCTACGCTCTAAATATTGCTCTTACCTCAGAAGACTTATCTATTTTTTTTATTTCAGTAACGTTTGGAAACTTACAAACACGTGGAGATAGAGAAAACATTTGCTTATTGTGCAATATACCTGCCCTTTTTTAGGAAAAACCTTTGCTAGCGTAGCTTCTTCTTACTTTTAGTGCTCCTACAAGATTCTTGCAATTCTATATTTTTAAATAAAGAAAAAAAGCAACAGCACTTCAATCCAATGTACTTGCTTTAGCTTTTGACCATTCACCTAATACGTACATACGCGCCTTCAAGAGCCTTTAACCGTCTGCTACAGAAGGCGGAATTGGCATAAAGAAATACCATCTGACGTCCATGTTCCCGTAGCTTACTATGTGCGTTCTTTGGCATTACAAATAGTGTGACACATAGAGCAAGACAGTTCCACACTCGCTTCGCCTTGCTTGATCCAAGGCGTTTGATCGCGCCTTCTATTGAACAACCACCTTGGTCTAGGCCTGTGAAATACATGTCCTCCTTTTGACAATATCGCTTTTTTTTCCATATCGTAACAATATATGCAAACATTACCACATTATCTTATTATCGAAACATGGTACTGTTCCTGTTAAGCTACCTTCGTATAACATGCTCACACGGTATCAGTTCGAATATAGTTGTGTTGTGTGAGACCAATTTAGTAAAACGAACAACGAGAAATATTTATACCCGTCACGATTCGCCAAGTGAACGAATGAAGTCAAATAACATACTCTCTTGAGAATCTACTAGGCAACTAGCTACAATAAAATTTCTGAATAATTTGTCACATGTGATATTGAAATAAACGGTCTTCTATTTTACAGCCTGCTCTTGAATTTTCAAGTTTACGGTTATTCTTAGTTATTGCACTGGTACGTAACGGATATAAACAAAATGAAACACTGTGTTCCGTTTCACTGCTTTAGTGTTTATTTTACTGACTTTGTCACCTACAAGCTTCAATCGCTGTACAAAATAACTTGCTTTTATTGTTTGGGAACGTTGTAATCCACTCCGGCTTGGGCTAAACTTGACCTGGAGTATAAATGAATAAATAAACACTGCTGCATATATTGTGTATATATTGCGTGTTCGCACTGGGATTGTTGTCAGTGGCGAATGAAATTGAAGCGTTGAAAGTCAGCCATTTTCTTTCTTAAGGCGGAATGAATTTTCAGACCCCTCGTGGCGCTGAAACATACCAGACGGGGCACGTTTCTGTAAGCCTGCGCAAACATCTCTGGTGCAGTTGTATATTTTCCTGCTCGAAAGGGAACGGCGATGTATTTTCAATGAAGTTGTCTTTGCCTAAGCACTCTAATAACAGAACGTACCATACATTAATTCTATAATGGACTTTTCAAATGAGCGCGTTCATATGTTTGCTGAGGTAATGAGCAATGCCGGGGCGCCAAAGACAATATTTCAATAAGCAAGGATCGGAACTACATAAAAATTCATAACGAGGATTGCGAAATGTGCGTCATAGATATACAGAGTCGGTCAAAGCTAAAAGAAAATTTCTCATAAAAACGTTATGCTAGCTATGTGACTCCTGCCTTAATAGGTGGCTTATGCGCTCTGGCAGACACAATTCTTGCGAACAGAAAAGTCAGAAATAGGTAACTAAAACCAATTTAGGAACGTATAACTTTACAACTGTGGCAGCGTTTATATAAAAACTCCAAGAGAATTGTGTTCGAACATATAAGGCAATAGCATCTAACCACCCGATATGCTAGCTGGTTTGACATAATTAGATGCCAAAGCGAAAAAAAAAGCCCGAGCACTAGAAACGTTGGAGCTCCGTCAGCGGCGCTGATATTAACGCGATTAAGGTTTCTAGAATGCTTGAAACGCTTGCCGGTGTCTATGCTTGTAGCTGTTTTTCCGCCAGCTCGCGTCACTGGTCATTCTATATTGTAACGTTTGAGCAAAAAGCTGGTGGGCTTAGGAAACTGCGTGCGTATGTATGTATGTATGTATGTATGTATGTATGGATGTATGTATGTATGTATGTATGTATGTATGTATGTATGTATGTATGTATGTATGTATGTATGTATGTATGTATGTATGTATGCATGTATGTGTGTATGTATGTATGTATGTATGTATGTATGTATGTATGTAGGTATGTATGTATGTATGTATGTATGTATGTATGTATGTATCTATGTATGTATGTATGTATGTATCTGTTTTTCCGACTATATGGGTCAGTGTGTTGTCGGTGATCGGCATCTGCCTGCTGTGTTGATGGAGCAGACTTCGAAACCAACCATCAGACCAACATGGGCCATTGAGTATGAGGCAATATGCATGTGCATACGTGTCGCTCTCAGCGCGCCGCTCTTAACGAAACTATTTCACACCGACATGGGTCGCTGTAGATGCGGGATTAGGGAGGTACCGCTGTTCAAAGAGTCCTTTTACACCGGCTTGGAGCAGTCGGTATCTGCCACTCGGTTTGGGCTGGTCTCCAATGAACTTCTTTGATGCTAACTTTAGTCACCGTAGTAGCTGGCTAGAGGAATGTTCCTCAGCTCAAGCTTTCTGCATTTTGTATCATTAAACGCTGCTCTCTCTTGGTCACCGGGTGTGTGCGAGTATGTTTGTACTACTCTTCCATGGACATTTTTGACAACAGCATGGGTAACAAGGCATGAGCCAGGGAAAATGTTCCCTTAATTTCCCCAGTACTGAGCGGAATCAAACCCACATCACAATGGTTTTATTGACAGCGAAGGCGAACTGTTGCCGTCGCATCGCCATGATGTTACGCATAAAGTCCAAGGGCGATAACATCTCATCGCACCCAGTGCGCAGTAGGCTGCGGGTTGGAAGGTAAGCCAAGGAGGATGGCGCCAGAATCATTCCATGTTTTATGGTCACGAAACTCCGCCATCATGCTATGGGAGAGGTTCATACGCTGCTCAAAGCTTCCGCGACGCGGCGTTCCTGTGCCTCAGAGGGCATCGTTCGCGTTCCGAAACGTTTGCGAGGGGCGAGACGAGCTGACTGACATGGCATGTTCTGTGGATGTGCTGCGCTAATCTTTGAGTTCTGCACTGTTTATCTGAACTGACGGGGTGGGACGACGATGCCGAACATGTGTTGAGTGTCGGGGTACCCTTTCGGCTACAAGGGAGAGACCGAAGAGTTGTCGTTTCTTTATTTGCCGAGTGACGGGAGCAGCGCGAAAAATCGAAGTCGGTCGTAGCGCGGCAGGAAAGCGGTGGTTTAAGTTTGAATGCAAATATACGCGTTTGTGCGCGAAACACTTCGACGCCTGAGACATCATCACTGCCTGCAGTTTTGATGTAAACTGCGCCGCCGTGGCCCTGGAATGTGTAAAGCTGACGCCGACGACTCACGTTGTCACAGGATTTTTGACGGCCTTCCAGCGCATCTCACAAGCCGAAACCCAAGTACCTCTCATCCACAGTTCGACCCCCATGCAAACGACCGCGTGAGTTGTCGAGTACAATTGAAGATCGCCCATTTTTCGATTTTTTGTAGTGTTTGAGTAAGAAAAAAACTACTGTGGGTGCTGTGGCTATTTGTATTGTTTTAAGAGTTGACTTGCCAATTGTTATGAGATGTTTATGCTTTACGCTTTCTTGTGTATAGAAACAATCGATTATACCTTCTGTATGTATTGCGATTCGTTTGCTTGTGTTTCCTGCACCTGAATAGAAATCTACCATGTTTTGATGTTCTTTCTTTAAGCTTCCTATATCAGTGCCATGCTTCAAACAAGCTCCTTGCATTGGGAATGGTTGAGCATCAGTGATCGGACGCCTCTTTGTGTTGTCTGTTATGTCATTTATTTTGCATTATAAAGAAATGATCATGCTTGTATGATTGCATGTACGTTTTATTTCTTTTTCTGATTGAATTATAGAACTGCATATTTTTTTTTATCATTTTTCGACCATGGCAAAAGTATCACGATGGCTGATTAGAATATCTTAACCGCTTGCGAACAGTTGCGCATTAAGAACCAAAATACCTAGTCTCATCGTTTCTGCGCCGGAATAAGCGCTGGCCTTAGTGACGCTTCTAAACGGCTGCTTGCTAATACAATTGCATAATTACAATGCAGTTGCAATTGTACAGGTCCTAGCACTTCACGTTCGCCTTAATCCTATACTAGAAGCCGCACCGAAGACATTTAGGTGTGAGGGTTTTCTTTAATTTATCCTACCTAAAGCTTACTTAGAAATGACATCACTTTGCCGAGAAATCTCAAGCGCATGGAGAAGCCCAGTTTGTTTTCTTTGTCTATAAATGAAGCCATAATTAAGCAAGTATTCGTTGCAATTACAATTTATTTGTTTTGATCTCGTGATAAAATCCTGCTCACGGATTAACAGAACGTAAACAGCTGTGCCCGGCGAAAAAACTGGCGCTATGCGCAACCGAGAATTCGCGCTTCCTTACGCGTGAGTGCCAGTGCAACAGCCCAGATGTTTGCATCTGTTTACAAGTGGCACCACTGGAGCTTTGTTGCGAATACGCGGAGTTTAATTTCAAACGCATAATAAAAAGTAGAACCTATCGAAGCGTTCAGCCGAACGCAACTGAGAAAGAAATCTGGCTGAGACAGCCCGGCTAGCCGCATTTTGTCGGCGGCAAAATGCCCGTTTATTTAGATTTAGGGGCACGTTGACGGACTCCAGGGGTCCAAAATTAATCTGGAGTCCCCCACTACGGCGTGTTTCATAATCATATCGTGCTTTTGGCATGTAAAACCCCAGGTGTTTTTTTCTTACAAACCGCGACAAGCTGCACGTCTTGAGCAGCTATTTTTTTCCCTGCGCACTTATTTCACGGCAGAACACGCACTCAGGCAGTTATTGATGCACGTGGAATGTTAAAAGTACTTCTGTGAAAAGTAAATTGGTGGTTCCGGAAGTTCACAAAGCTAGAACACCGAGGCTGCCCCAAACACAACCACGATGGTAGCGGCGTTGGCACGCCCTCTCATGCACAGTTACGCTTCTAGTGGCGCGCGCTGGCTCTACACAAACCTGGGGCGGCAGTTTCGAGACCAGAAATAAACAAAAAGAACATGGAAGGAATCTGATGGTGCCTTAGAGCACCGTCCGAATTTTTCGTTTCATCGCTCTTTGCGCGGTCCTTAACCTGTTCTCGAGCTTCTTTGCAAGTCTCCATGTCTCCGCCTCATATGTCAGCACTTATAAAATGCACTGATTGTGCACTTTCCTTTTCCATGATAATGGTACGCTTCCAGTCAAGAGCTGACAATGTCTGCCGTAGGCGATCCAATCCATTTTTATTCTTCTGTGAATTTCCTTCTCATGATCAGGGTTCCCTGTGATTAGTTGACGTAGGTAAACGTACTCCTTGACAAACTCTAGAGGCTGACTGCCGATCCTGAAATCTAGTCCCCTTGCACGGCTATTCATGAGTATCTTAGTCTTCTGCATATTAATCTTTAACCCCACTTTTACACTCTCTCTGTTAAGGTCCTGAATGACTTGTTGTAATTCGTCTGCATTCTTGCTGAATAGAACAATGTCATCGGCAATCCAAAGGTTGTCCAATATTCGGCGTCGATCCTTACTCCTAAGCCTTTCTAGTTTATTAGCTTGAATACGTCTTCCAAGCACGTAGCAAATAGCGTCTGAGAGATTGTGTCTCCCTGTCTGACCTCTTTCTTGATAAGTATCTTCTTGCCTTTCTTGTGTAGAATCAAGGTAGCTGTGGTACCTCTGTGGATATTTTCCAAGGTATTTACGTAAACGTTCTGTACTCCTTGATTACATAATGCCTCTATTACTGCTGGTATCTCTACTGAATCAAATATTTTTTCGTAATCTATGAAAGCCATATTGAGGGACTTATTCTACTCTGCGGATTTCTGGATAACCTGATTAATGACATGGATGTTATCCATTGTAGAGTATCCCTCCCTGAAACAAGCCTGTGCCCTAGGTTGACTGAAGTCCAGGGTTGCCCTTATTCTATTGGATACTATTTCGGTAAGTATTTCATATAATACATAAAGTAAGCTAATGGGCCTATAATATATCGGTTCTTTAACCTCTCGCTTTTTGTGGATTAATATAATATTTGCATTTTTCCCGTTTTCTGGGACCCTTGACGTCGATAGACACTTCGTATAAAGAGCCGCCAGCTTTCCAAGCATTATGTCTCCTCCATCTTCGATTAAATCGACTGTTATTCCATCTTCTCCTGCCGCTCTTTCTAGTTTCATGGCTTGCAAGGACATACTGACCTCATCGCTAGTTGTAGGAGGAATTCCTGTATCCTGTTCACAACTGTTTCTAATGGACGTATCCTGACTCCTCTGGGTCCTGTACAGGTCAGTATAGAATTCTTCCCCTGCTTTTACTATATCTTCGAGATTGCTGATGATATTGTTACGCAATTATGAAAGACCGAGGAAGAAGAAAGCGGGACGCTGGCTCCTGCGTGTTGTTGGTTGTCAGTCGTCTTCACTACTCTGACTCATTTTGTATGGTCCAAGGAGGTCCATACCAACTTGTTGGTATGGCGCTTTTGGTGGCTCTATTGACTGGAGGAGGCCTGCCGGTTTTACGGATTGAGTCTTGCACCTTTGACACTCGCGACCAGTCTTGACATAGTGCTGTAGTGATGCTAATAACTTGGGCTAGTAGTATTTCAGACAAATCCTGGCGACTTTACGGCTCACGCCCATGTGTCCAGAAATCGGTTCATCGTGACATGCATGCAAAAGTTCGTCTTGCATAGATGTGGGTAGGACAAGTAAAAACTTTGTCTCGCTGTTCTCGAAGTTTCTCTTGTAGAGGACACTTCCTCGCAGACAGAACGAGGATAGCCCTCTAGAGAAAATACGCGGGAGTTGAACGTCGAGTCCCTCCAGGCGCTGTATAAGTGGAAGCAGTTCCGGGTCATCTCGTTGTTGTTGAGCAATTTGTGACGCGTCAACAATGCCAAGGAACGGGAATCATCTTCTTTTGACACAGTTGTCTCGACGGGTGCACGTGACAAGCAGTCTGCATCGCTGTGTTTCCTACCGGAACGGTATACGACAGTAATGTCATACTCTTGATGCCTAAGGCTCGATCTTCTTAGTGGTCCAGATGGATCCTTGAGATTCGCCAGGCAGCAAAGCGAATGGTGATCACTGACTGCTCTGAATGGTCTACCACAGAGGTTGGGCCGAAATTTACATATTGGCCAAATGACTGCAAGACACTCTTGCTTCGTTGCTGAGTAGTTTGCCTCTGCTTTCGAGAGCTTACGGCTGGCGTAAGCTATTACTTTCTCCTGGCCGTTCTTCCACTGTACTAGTATGGCACCGAGGCCGACGTTACTCGCATCGGTGTGAACTTCAGTGTCGGCTGTGTCATGAAAATGGGCGAGGATTGGAGAAGCTTGCAGACGTTTCATTAACTCGTCAAAGGCGTGTTTTTGTTCGTTGTTCTACATGAAAAGTTCATCTTCTCTTGTTAGTATTGTAAGGGGCTCAGCAATCTTTGAAAAGTTTTCCACAAACCTTCTGTAGTATGCGCATAAACACAAGAAGCTTCGCACACACTTTTTGTCTGTGGGTGTCGGGAACCCCGCAACAGCTGCTGTCTTTTCGGGATCTGGCCGAACGCCTTCAGAACTGATGACGTGTCCGAGAAACCGAAGTTCATCGAAGCTGAATTGACATTTTTCCGGCTTAATTGTCAAGTCTGCTGCGCGAATAGCTTCTAATACTAGTCGCAGGCGCTGTAGATATTGGTCAAATGTGGTGGAAAATACGACCACATCATCCGAATACACTAAGCACGACTGCCATTTCAATCCTGCGAGCACAGAGTCCATCATTCGCTGGAACGTTGCGGGCGCGGAACAGAGGCCGAATGGAAGTGCTTTAAATTCGTAGAGGCCATCAGGGGTTACGAATTCTGTCTTTTCACGGTCCTTTTCATCCACCTCTATTTGCCAATATCCACTCTTGAGATCCAGGGAGGAGAAAAACTTTGCACATCGGAGCCGATCTGACGTATCGTCGATATGCGGAAGGGGGAAAACATCCCGCTTACTTACGCTGTTCAATTTACGGTAGTGGACACACAATCGAAGTGTGTTATCTTTTTTCTTAACGAGCGCTACGGGAGACGCCCATGCACTGCTGGAAGGCTGAATAACGTCATCAGAAAGCATCTCCTCTACTTGCTTCTCGATGATCTCCCTTTCTTTTGGCGAAACTCGATACGAGTGCTGGCATACCGGTCTGCTGGCGTCCTCTGTTATAATTCTGTGCTTTGCAACAGACGTGCCCCGTACCTTCGAGGAAGTGGAGAAGCAGTCGGAAAAATCCTTGATCAGGGCATATATATGTTTCTTTTGGGCTTGCGGGAGTCTCGGGTTGACGGTAATTGATCTGTCGACACTGCAGGTCCCTGGCAGGGCAGTTGACGTTGTCGTTAGGCTGCATAATTCGGTCGCTACACAGAACTCGTGGAAATAGGCAATAGCTGTTCCTTTTGCGATGTGCTGGAATTGATTTCGGAAATTCGAAAGTGCGACATTTGCAAAGCCATCGCTTAAGTGAACAAGCCCCCGAGCCAGGCAAATACCTTTGTTGAAGGGGAGCTCTATGTTTCCATTCGCTATGCCTTCGCGGTCGTAAAATGTTTCATTCTCCACAAGAACCCTTACACTGCAGCGTCGACGACGACGCGCAGTGCAGCAAGACGTCGCTCCTCCGATGCTTCCACAGGTATAGCTTGTTCTGTCGAGAAAGACACACTGGATCTACGTAGGTTAATTATGGCGTCGTTAGCTTGTAGAAAATCCATTCCCAATATAACTTCCATTGAACATTCTGGCAGTACAATAAAGTCAGAAATGTAAGTGAAGCCTTGTATCGTAAGCCTTGCGGTGCATCGACCAAGGGATGTAATAAGATGACCGCCTGCCGTGCGTATCTGCGCTCCAGTCCACTGTGTCACAACATTTTTAAGGTGTTTCGCCATGTTGAAGCTTATTACCGAATAATCAGCGCCGGTGTCGACCAAGGCATTCAGCTCGCATCCATCTATTATCAACCGCAAGTCTGATGTAATCGTTTCATTCCTGCACCTGTTTAGTGGAATTATCTCGTCATCGCACTGGAACCGCGTTGGAGGATCTTCGTAACTATGCTTATCAGCGGCCTCACCTCCACAGGTCGCTTGCTTCAGTTTTCCTGGTGTGGGCTTGGTGAACGGCGCCTAGGCGATCTTGAAGGCGCGCGCGGGCTAGGCTATCGGTAGCGCATGGGAGACAGTGACCGTGGTTGATGTTGGCGAGGAGCAGTGGGGCTTTGGCGCGTGGACAAGTATTCTTCGATCTCTGCTGGCCGTTCACCGTTTCGGGGGCATGGTGGACTTCAGGCAAAACCCCTTAATCCAACTTGACAGTACGGGTAGAAGCTATACAGGTGACCCGCTTCTCCGCAGTGAAAACACAGAGGCCTGCGCTCGTGGTCACGCCAGACGTCTCTTTTCCGGGGCCTTTGTTCCACAAAACGAGGTGCACTCCGTGCTAAAGGCTGATAGGCAGCCGGTGGTTCCAGTAGACGAGGTGCACTGCGTACTGTCGGCGGGTAGGGAACGGTCGTCGCAACTGCTCCACTACTGTGTACCGCGCGTTGCCTGAGTACGTCGGCGTACGTTGGGGTGCACCGCGTCGGCTGTGGCTCACGCTCTGGATCCCCTATGACGTTCCTCAGTTCGTCCCGGACAACGTCGACAATAGATAGTGCAGTTGGAGCCTGAGGGGTTTGCAACTTGTTGAGCACTTCCCTGATCACTCACCGGACGAGCTCCCGCAGGGTACCCGGGTCGTTTGGCAGGCCTCCAGGGAAGACATCGGCACGTGCGCGGCTTGCCTCACAGTTGTATTGCCGAGCCCGCTGTTCCAGCGTCTTTTCGATGGTCGTTGCTTCGCACCTGAACTCGGCGACCGTGCGCGGTGGGTTGCGGACGAGAACTGCGCAGAGTTCCTGCTTTACTCCACGCATGAGATGGCGCAGCTTCTTATCTTCACCCATGGTTGGATCAGCACGCTTGAACAGGCGGGCCACGCCCTCGATGTACATCGCCACGTTCTCGTTTGTGAGCTGGTTCGTGGCTTGAAGTTCAATTTCCGCCTTTTCTTTGTGACCCATGCTGGCGTACGTTGCTAGGAGTTGTCGAAATTCCTCCCAAGAGGACAAAGAGGGTTCGTGGTTTTCATACCACGCTTTTGCGAAGTCCTCCAAAGCGAAATATACGCTACGAAGCCTCTGTCTCTCAGTTCATTATTTAAAGCCCGCCACTTTCTCGAGCAGTTCCAACCAATCTTCCACGTCTTCGAACGAGTCACCATGGAATGTTGGCGGCTTGCGAGGTTGGCTTACGACTAGCTGTGGCGGTGTTACCTGGGTACTCATTGTGGCGGGGTCCGTTGTCTGCGTTTCTCTTGGCATGAAGAGAAGAGGGCCGAATTCGGGCGAGTCAACTCGAAGACGGCGGTTGGTCCGCTGGTGTACAGGTGTGAGTTCCACGGGATGGACTCGCTGGTTGTCGGAGCTACGCTGACTTTCGTTCGCGGGGCTTCGACTAATACCCCGCACCTCCACCAGAAATAAAACGATGTCAATAAAACAACCATATTTATTAAGGGCGAACTTGTGGCCACAAGTAAAGGTCACTGCGGTCGTGAAGAAATCTTGTCTTGTCTTGTGTCCCAGACAGTGGCGCGTACCCACTATGGGGGATTGGCCAAGAAGCAGGCGGTTTTCCGTAAGGTTAGAAGTATAGAGAAACTAGATGTGAATAGTGGAGCGTGGGACGATAGAACTGTAATTTAGACTTGCAATGAAAGTAATGGTAAGAATTTTGATAAAATAATTTAACGTAAAGAAATTAAGTAATAGAAACTATGGATAATTGTAGAAAATCAGCAAGGTACTCTTTTTGTCTCTCTAATAAAATTGTAAACAGCAAGAAAAGCATCCCTGTGGCTGGTTCCCAGTGAAGTTGCCCCAAACGAAAGAATGTTTGTCGAGGTTAGTGATAGGCCAAGTTTGGTAAATGAGTATTCTAATATTCTTTTTTGTCTTAGAAAGCGGCGGCATGAGAGAAAATAATGTTCGATAGTTTCAGGCGCACTGCAATAAGAACATAGAGGGGACATCGCGAGACCAGACCTGTGTAAGTAGAAATTTAGAGGAGGTATACGGCATCTCAATTTTGTAATAGATACTTCCAATTGCCTTGAAGGACACCAATTAATATTCCATGGGAAGCCAAGATGGTAGAATTCAGAAAACGGTGTTAGCATGGATATTGCAGAATTTTGAGATATAGCGAAATTTCTGTACCTTGCCGCGGTGACATAAGCTGATGTCGGCAAAACAGGTATGATAGGGCCGTTAAGGGATGCTCGTGCGAGTGAATCTGCCATTTCATTCAAGTGCAACCCACGATGTCCCGGTACCCAAAGCAAACATACTTTTCGTAAGTACGGAGGTATCATGGAACGAAATGTTCTTTGAATTGCTGAATTTAATGATGCAGTTAGTGCGGTGCATACAGATAGCGAATCGGTCACGATAACAGCTAATGGGTCTTTTTGGGGGAGTTTTCGTAATGCTAATATAATCGCTAATAGTTCTGCCTGAAATATAGGTGTGAAGTCGGGAAGGCGAAGGGAGTAGGACCATTGAAGAGATTCAGAGAAGATCCCCACTCCTGCCTTCTCATTGCAAACAGAAGCGTCAGTAGCTACTACGTTGTCAGTGGTTAGCTGGTGCAGGTGGCCGTGTAAGATATTAATTAAACATTGCCTTGGTAATAGTTTTGCATGATTAGGAAATATGTCCTCGAACTCAATTTTGAGGTCTGTAAAGGCATCATTTGAATGGTAAACTTGGCGTATGGATACATCCAGTTTTTGTAACTGTGCTTGTACGAATATTATCTGAGGGCTGTGCAATCTCGACCACGATACTTGGAAAAACTCAGCAGGTTCAGTGATAAAGGCATATTGCGTACGTCTTTTTGAAAACTCATAAATTTTTAAAAATGTCTGAACCGTAAGCATGCGGAATCTGCAATCTAGGGTGGGTATATGAGCTTCCTGATATAAAACAGCATTGGCAACAAATCTAGGAAGCCCGAGGCATGACCGTAGAGCTTCTCTTTCTAAAAGTATGAGAGGTTTAATTTTGTAGGCGGGGCCACCGGAAAGTATCACGCAGCCGAATTCTAATATGGGCCGAACATACATTTTATATATCATCAGTAAGGTATCCCTGCGTAGTCCAGAGCGACGGTGGCTGAGCCGGCGGAGCATAGCTACGGCTCGTTCTGCCTTTGTTTTAATATGTTCAATGTGACTGCGCCAGGTGAGTTTGCCATCGTAAATGACCCCAAGGTACTTGACTTCGTCAACTTGAGGAATGATTTCCTGTCGGTATTGTAAAGTAATTTGCACCTGTGCAGTTAATGGGAATACCAATACCGCACTTTTGCTAATATTTAACGACATGCATAACCCCTCTAGCCATGTCTCCAGCATTCCTAAGTAATTCTGCAACGACTGTTGTAGTGAATGTATATTTTTTGCGGACGTAAAAAATGCGATATCGTCCGCGTAAACCTAAACATGTACTTCCGGACACAAAGGAATTGTGCTTAGCAAAATATTAAATAATATAGGGGAAAGAACGGAACCCTGTGGTACACCTCTTGTCTGCTTGTGTTTGGACGTCGAAATACCGCGTTGGTAACAATAAAACTCTCTATCTCTTAGAAATTCATAGATCCAAGCGGTTATATAATTTGGGATATTCGTAGACTGAAGTTTATCGAATAGAATACAATGTTCTACAGAGTCGTATGCTTTTGCTACATCTAGCGTCACCAAAGCTGCGTACTCTCGTTTGCGGCGAGCAAGTTTAACGCGGCTCTCTAAGTCTACATGGGCGCACCATATGGAGTGGCCGGGACGAAATCCGATTTGGCAAGGACTGAGAAGTGTGTCATCCTCCATAAAATTTGCTATACGGTCGTGAAGAACTCTTTCTATTAATTTGACGACATTGGAAGTAAGAGAAATTGGTCGTAAGTTGTCTAAGTCAAGTCCAGCTGATTTTTTCTTTAATAGTGGAATAATTTTAGCTACTCTCCACTCTCTTGGAACCCATGCATTCTTGAGAGAGAAATTTATTATGTTTAGGAGGTCCTGAGGTGCATTATCAAATAAGACTTTTAGCATTCCTGTTGTAATTCCATCTGGACCGGGGGATGACGCTGGCAGCGAACTAATAATGCGTTCAATCTCTGTCGCTGTTATTATCTCAAAGTCGTCTGCCAAGGGAGGTTTCTTTAGGTTTAAGGGCAATTTATGTTTGAAACGTTGCGCAAGTCCTTGAGCAATTTTTTCAAGTGATTCCGATACTTCTTTTGTAGTTAAAACGACAGAATCGACATTCACGGGCGCTGGTATAACTTTACGAGATCTAAGAAATTTGAACAGGGCCTTTTTATTGCAAGTCTTTGAAAGGTATGTGTAGTGCTTGGAATCATAATCCTCCTTAGCTTTTGAGACTGTTCGTTTAAATGTAGTAGCTATATATGTATAATCAGCCCAATTAACAGGACTTTGGTTGAATAAAAGTTTCTTCCACGCTGCCTTTCTACGTCTAAAATCTCGTTCGCAGTCAGAATTCCACCAGGGACAATATGATCCACCCTTAGTGGATTGCACAACAAACTGAGCTTTTTTTGATGACTGTTTTAGAATGGAACATAGGCTCATTGCTTTAATATCCCTCTCCATGCCCTCCTGAGCCTGTAAAGCTGATTTTAATGCATTTTTAAATTTTTCGTAATTAACAAAAGTGCGCACATTACTATCTAAACTAGTTAACGGGGTAAGCAGTTCAAAAATTATAGGGAGGTGATCACTGTTAGTTCCGGAGTCTACCGTCTTCCAGGAGGTGACAGACATGCTCGAGGTAGCAAACGTAAGATCTAGGGCAGATCGCGACTGACCCCGTACGAAAGTATGTGCTCTCGAATTTAAGCAAGAGAATTGATTCGTTAAGACCCAATCCCACAAGCGTTTGCCACAAGTGTCCGTTCGGAAACCCCACGATACATGATGAGAATTGAAATCTCCCACCAGTAGGATGTTTTTCTGACTACGTGCAATACAGGTATCCAGATAGCGGGTATCTTGCACTCCAGCGGGGAAGTACGTGTTAATTATAGAAAAAGGTGTGCAACCAGGGAGTATTATATCCAGTGCTAAGATTTCACAGTCTGAGGACATTACCTGGTATGTTATAGTAGCTCTATGACAGATTTTTGATGAGATAAACAAGACTAAACCACCGCCTCGGGATAGGCGATCCAATCGAAAACATCGGAAATTTTTTAGATGAAAAGCCTGACCTGCAACAAGCCAAGTTTCCTGTAAAATAATAATATCTGGAGAATATTTAGAAATGAGATATAACAAATCTGTTGCAGCGGAAAGTATGGAACGACAATTCCACTGAATTACTGTTAAAGTTCCTATGGTGAATAAATCCGAGCAGTAGAAACTGCTTGGTCTAAAACGCTCTCTTTTAAGAAGTCCTTCTTAGTAGGAATCTCTCTATCGTACTTCTTTGCCTTGGACTTGGTGGGAGAGCTAGGTTTTTTCTCTATCGGTGACCTTGTTCGTTTAAGAGATCGGGGGTCCATATCTACATCTTGATTTTCCATCCCGTCTGTGTCAGAAAGACAGATCTGGTCGATTTTCTTAGAAGTTGATGGCTTAGATGGCTCGTTTATTGTGGATGTCTGCGCGTTCGATATTCCAATTGGTGGACTCCGCGGTAGATCTGACACCGGATCCTCTCTATTGGCGTTATTAGTTAGTTGAAGCCACTGAGTTAGTTGGGAGGACAGCACCTGAACAAGGGAGTCGGTGAGAGTTGTCATGATACGCTCCATTGCTTTCTCCAATGCCTTTTCTACGGAAGCTGCCACAGCCTCAGAGATTGAGTTTTCCATAGACAACGTTTGACGGGCCGTTATACGAGCATACCCTTGAGATCTGCTCTGAATTTCTCCAATGGCCTCACGACGGGAGCATCGACGTCTGTCAATTATTTCGAGGATTTGCATTTCTTTTGCCCTTGCAGGGCAATTAGGTTCATTTGCGGGGTGGGGCCCACTGCAAAGGCAGCAGGACTCATTTCGGGAAGAACAATCATTTGAGTGATGGCCTTCTCCACAAATTCGGCATCGTGTGTTGGATCTGCAGCCTTTTATCGAGTGCCCGAACCGCCAGCACTTTAGACACTGAAGGACGCGAGGTGATAGAGGCTCAACTCGGTATATCAGTGGCCATGCCTTGATTTCCGATGGGCGGTTCATTCCAGCGAAAGTAGCAATGACTGTTTCAGTGGGCATGCGCTTATTGTCAACGACACGGCTGCAACGATACACAGAAATCACGCCTGCTGCTGAAAACATTTCCAAAATTTCTGCCGGACATAGACTTATGTCGACACCGCGGACTAGGCCTTTGGTACATGCAAGGTGATGAGGAATGAAACTGCTCACCGGATGTGTCGCGAAAACATCGCACTTCAGTAAATCTTGAACACAAGCCTGGTCTGACGAGCACCAAAGAATCCCCCCTCGGCCGAACTGTCGAACCTCGGTGATTTGTTGAAAATTGGCCGTGGCCATCCGGAGTTCGCTTTGAATTGCTTTGGGATTCTTCATGCGAATCGCACCGCCATCACTCGGAACCAAAGCCACAGGTACGCTGCTCGTCCCACTGCGTAAGAAAAGCTCCACCGGCAAATCAGAGCTAGGAACAGAAGCCGACCAGGAGGAAGCCTCCTGGCCTGGCGATGAGAGTGACATTGCAAAAAAAAAAAAAAAAAAAAAAACAGGTAATTACTCTGTAAGGTTAGCAGATATTGAAAGAAAAGGTAAAAACAAATACGTAAAATACACCTCGTGCGCGTGGCGCATGCGAGCCGGGTCCAACTGGCTGCCCGTACCACGGAGATCGCTGCCTGTTAATGCTGAACAACACCACGGTACGGTGTGCACAGTGTCCAATACAAAGGGCGCGCAACTTGAATGTCACCAAGTTTGTCGCGGCAGTATATTGTGAATACACTCTTTCTATACTCCCAGCATACCCGTAACATATTGGTGAGAGGTGCGGGGTACCACGGCTGGAAATGGAGCTCCGCAGTGGACGTCGCATCACCGTCCGCACCATGAATGACGGTAAGCACGCGGGATTACGTCGTTGCCGCCTCCTACGTCACCGTCGCCAGCTACGTAGCTGTCACTTTCGGTTGTCGTTCTGCAACCCAAGGATCCTGGAACTTTATGCAGGACCGATGGCGCCGACGTTGGAGAGTGGGTGGCCATGTACGAACGCATTAGTGGAATCTACAGATAGGACCCTACGCCCATGCTAGCTAACCTGTTGTTCTATCTGAGA
This sequence comes from Dermacentor andersoni, assembly GCF_023375885.2. Classification (NCBI taxonomy): domain Eukaryota; kingdom Metazoa; phylum Arthropoda; class Arachnida; order Ixodida; family Ixodidae; genus Dermacentor; species Dermacentor andersoni. Next base: position 45,318,035 of record NC_092818.1, on the reverse strand, counting down.
GGCAGGGCAGAGGTGTGGTGTGAAAACGATGAAAAGGAGCTAACCACCTGGGATCAATGCAAAGAAAAGTTGACAGAGTTGTTTGGCAAACCAGCCAGCCGTAAGATTGCCGCAAAACAGGAAATGACCTCCCGTGGCCAATTCCCCACGGAGTCGTATGTGTCGTACATTAAGGACGTGCTGGCACTTTGTCGTAAAGCCGATCACCACATGACAGAAGCTAAGAAGGTCGGGCACGTGCTTAAGGGCATTGCTGACGGCGCGTTAATTCTGCTCATGTGCAAGAGCTCGTCTACAGTTGATGCAACCATTAAAGAGTGCCAACAATTCGAGCAAGCCAAAAGCCGACGCATCTTGCAACCATTAGCCAGAGGTCCCAATACTGCCGCAACGTCGATGTGTGAAGATCAACCCGCAAAGCAGCATGCGTCGCCATCAGAGGACGTGGTGCGAACGTTCGACGTGAACTGGATGCGAAGGCGCCCGCAGCTTTCCGATCGCGTAGCCCTGATCCTACCCCTTTTTAAGTTCACCTCGTAAAAGCCATCGCTCGCCAGGAACTTGAAAACATTGGCTAACGTTCTGTCTCTGCTGTCGCCAATCCCAGAGCTAACGAACGCCCTTCTACTATTATCGCTCCCCCCAACGCTTCTCTCCGCGTTATCGCAACCCGACTGAGTGGAGAACTGCAGACAACCATCCAAAATGTTTCATCTTTCGCCGCATTGGTCATGTCGCCCGATACTATCGCAACTCGTGGCCCTCAACAGCTCGCACGCCGACCAATCTGAACCGTTTTGTTGGAAATACTCGCAATTTTTCACTCACCACCGAGTTTCTGCTAGGAGAACGTGGTACAGTCGCTCACCATCGCCGCGCGGGCACCAGTCTCGTTCACCGCAAGCACGTCGACTGTTTGGAGCAGCCACGTCGCCTTTCGTCCCCTGTGGTTTTTGACCGCATCCTTTCTGAAAACTAAGAAATGCAGCCCTCGGAGGTGGTGCCGCACTGCCTGCTACTGCAACAAATTTTCTGTCTGTGCCCACAAAGAGAAGTGCAATTGACGTTAAAATAGATGGCGTACCTGTCCAACCACTCGTCGACCCTGGAGTCCACGTATCTGTGATGAGTGCTAGCCTACGTAGACGTTTAAAGAAGGTCCTCACCCCAACAGCTGCCCGAGTGCTTCATGGGGCCGACGGCGGCGTGCTGGCTGTTCTTGGAATGTGTACTGCGCGTTTAGTTCTCTTTGCTGTGATCGACAGCTGCCCTCATGACGTTATCCTTGGATAGGACTTTTAATCCCATCATTCCGCTCTCATCGACTGCGCAACCGGCGTTCTGCAGTTAGAATTGCCTGAACTCGCCGATGCTCCGAGCACCGCTCCACCGCACTTGTTGTCGCTTCACGATGTGCGTCTGTCACCTGAGGCAGTTACTTACGTCGCTTTGACCGCACAACCACAGATTCCTGACAGCGAATATGTCCTTCGCCACATCATCGACGCGCTTTAGAACCGGAACGTTGCTCTTCCGCATACGCTGCTGACGACTACTAATAACTGCGTCGCTCTTCCGCTTCTGAATTTCGGCCTGTGCCTTCAAGAGCTGCCAGCCGGCATGCTCTTAGGCAGCGTTTCTTATACTACCGAATTTGTCATTGAAAGTATGGATGCCTCTTAGCTCCAATTGCAGCTCACAGCTCTGGTTTCTTAACGGATGACTTCGCGAAGATGATTGCACCTGAACTCACCTCTGCCCAGGCCACGGACATACGTCTCCTCCTCGAATCGTACCGTGACATCTGATTTGAGTGACAGGCCTATAGTACAAGCACCTGTTGTTCGCAACCGTATCAATGCTGGAGACACGAATCCTATTCGTCGGCGTCCCTATGGCGTATCGCATGTTGAACGTAGAGTCATCCAATCAGAAGTGGACAAAATGCTCCGCAAAGGGGTCATCAATCCGTCAGCCAGCCCTTGGGCTTCGCCTGCCGTCCTTGTGAAAAAAAAAAATGGTGCCTGGCGTTTTCGCGTGGATTATTGCCAATTAAAGAAACGTCTACCCACTACCACGCATCGATGACGCCTTGGGCTGTTTGCACGGAGCTAAATATTTCTGTTCCATCGATCTTCGATACGGCTACTCGCAGACTTCCATTGATGAAATGAACTTCGAGAAGGCGGCCATCATCACGCCGGATGGCTTATATCAGTTCAAAGTCATGCCATTTGGCCTATGCAATGCTCCAGCGACTCTGGAACGTATGATGGACTCTCTTCTGCAAGACTAAAAATGCACCACCTATCTCTGTTACCTTGTGGACGCTATTGATTTTTCTCCCATGTTCGGCAGCCTCCTTACCCGACTCGCTGCCATTCTTGCGGTCTTCCGAAAAGCCGGCCTCCAACTGAACTCCACGAAGTGTAAATTCGGGTGCCGTCAGATTGTGGTGTTGGGACACCTCGTTGGCGCATCCGGTGTCCAACCAGATCGGGAAAAAGATCACGCGGTACGCAGTTTCCCTGTGTCACTTTCTGCTTCTGAAGTGCGCTGCTTCTTCGGCCTCTGTTCTTACTTTCACCGTTTCGTCAAAAACTTTGCCGACGTTGCTCGTCCTTTGACAGATCTTCTAAAGAAGATCTTTCGCCGTTCTCATGGGGCCCTGAGCAAGCTCACGCGTTCGCCGCTCTCATCGGATTTCTGACTACCCCTCCCATACTTGCCCACTTTGATCCATCTGCACCGACCGAAGCCCACACTAACGCAATCGGACATGGCGACGGCGCTTTTCTCGCCCAACAGCAGAATGGTACCGAGTACGTGTTAGCTTATGCCAGTCGCCTGCTGTCACCGGCCGAGAGAAATTCTTCCATCACCGAGCGGGAGTCATTGCTTGTTTCGTTACCCCGTGGAACCCCCTGATCCTGCTGCGCAAGATGCGGTGAGCTGTGTGATGGCTTTTACTGACATGACCGACATGCGCACTTAACAACAACGCCACGAATCCTTACAGTCTATCATCGCCGGAGTGCGACCTGGCAGCACTGACGGCACGTGCCGCATATTCGTGCTGCACGACGGCATCCTCTACCGCCGCATTATCAACCCTGACGGTCCTGAGTTGCTTCTTGTCCTTCCTCGTCATCTGCGATCCGTTGCTCTCGAACAACTTCACGATCAACCGACAGCAGGACGCCTTGGAGTTTTGCGCACATATTATCGCGTACGAGGCCGGTTCTTCTGGCCGGGTCTCTACCGCTCTGTGCGTCGCTTTCTCGCAACTTGCGAATTGTGTCAGCGCCGGAAGACACCTACCCTGCCACCTGTCGGACGACTCCACCCAAGTGAAGTTCTCTCTGAACCGTTCTTTTGCGTAGGCCTTGACCTGCTTGGCCCTTTTCCGACGACGACTACAGAGAATAAGTCGATCACCGTCGCTACTGATTGCGCGGCACGCTACGCGATAACAAAGGCGTTGCCGACTAGTTTCGCAAGAGACGTCGCTGATTTTCTCCTCCATGACGCCGTTCACCACCTCGGTGCACCTCGACAGTTACTTACAGACCGTGGCCGCTCAGTCTTGTCTCGAGTTGTCGACGACCTCCTCCGCTCTTGTGCCACTGAGCACAAGCTGTCCACTATCTACCACCCACAAGCGAACGGTCTTACAGAACGTCTCAACCGAAAAATCACAGAGATGCTGTCGACGAACGTCTCCAACGATCACCGCAACTGGGACGCCACGCCAGCCTACGTGACGTCGGCGTACAAGTCGTCCCGACATGACACGGCAGGGTATTTACCTTTTTATCTTTTGTATCCTCGCGACCCCAGATTGCCGTTTGACACCATCCTCCCTTTGTGCCACGTGTTGCAACTGAGTACGCTGCTGAAGTCATCACTCGCGCTCACATGGCACGTCAAGTCGCCCGGTGTCGTTTATTAGCCCCGCAGCACATACAAAAAGAGCGTTATGGCCGGTACCATCTAGATGTTAAGTTCGCGCCTGGTGCTTGGGTGCTCCTTTTGTCACCATGTCGTCGGGTTGTCCTCACCCAGAAGCTTCTCTCTCGCTACACAGGCCCTTATGAAGTCCTACGTCAAGTTCACGACGTAAATTACGAGATTTCGCCGCTACAGTTTGATGCATCCTCAAGTCGGACGCCTGTTGACGTCGTGCAGTTTTTACAGTGAAGCCATAATTCGCTCGCAATTCTTCGCCTACCATGCGCCGACACAGCGCTTTCCATCCGGGGGTACTGTTACGGAAGGATGAAAGAAAAGAGAGGAAGAAGAAGATCGCGGGACGCTGGCTGCTGCGTATAGTTCGTGGTCAGCCATTTTAACTACTCTGACTCATTTTGTATAAATATATATTGTAAATACACTCTTTCTACGCTTCAAACATACCCGTAACAATATTACTTTGCTTATCTTTCAGTGCATACGTCTTGGTTTGTCCTATGCCAAGTTTTATTCCGACTGATCCAAGGCTGCGTTCACTTTTTACCGCTTCTTCAGTCTTTCTCATATTATAGGTTCTAATATCTCTTATTTTCGCCTTGTTGATCACTTTTGACAGTTCGGCAAGTTCTATTTTGTCTCTTTAGTTCTACAGTCTTTCTTTGTAATTTCCTTATTAGGTCCTTTGCTACTTGGGAGAGCTTGCCTACTGGTTGCCTTGGTGCCTTCCCTTCCACTTCACTTGGTGCCTCTGAAGCTAGCCTAATTACGGTTTTATTCATTATCTATGTGTCACCTTCATCTCTCTGTTCTAAGGCTGCATATTTGTTTGCAAGTGTATAACGGCTGTGTCTTACTAGTACGCACCTACGGGGCAGAAACCTGGAGGCTTACGAAAAGGGTTCTACTGAAATTGAGAACGACGCAAAGAGCTATGGAAAGAAGAATGATAGGTGTAACGTTAAGGGATAAGAAAGGAGCAGATTGGGTGAGGGAACAAACGCGAGTTAATGATATCTTAGTTGAAATCAAGAAAAAGAAATGGGCGTGGGCCGGACATGTAATGAGGAGGGAAGATAACCGATGGTCATTAAGGGTTACGGACTGGATTCCAAGGGAAGGGAAGTGTAGCAGAGGGCGGCAGAAAGTTAGGTGGGTGGATGAGATTAAGAAGTTTGCAGGGACAACATGGCCACAATTACTGCATGACCGGAGCAGCTGGAGAAGTATGGGAGAGGCCTTTGCCCTGCAGTGGGCGTAACCAGGCTGATGATGATGATGATTACCAGCCTGAATTTGTCTGCTGTTACCCTTACTGTCTCTAGGTAGACCTGTTTGTTCTTGACCAAATTTAATCATTCTTTCTTCAAATTGCGGTGTATTCTGGCCCTCACTAACCTATGATCACTGCACTTTGATTCTGCACTTTGCTGGGATCAGCAGAAAGTACGGAATCAATTTCATTTCTTGTTTCACCATTAGGGCTTGTCCAGGTGCACATTCTGTTGCTGCGCTTCCTGAAGAAGGCGTTCGTTATTCGAAGCTCACTCCTTTCTGCGAACTCGGCGAGCATCTCTCCTCTAGCGTTCCTAGAATAGACGCCGTAGTTACCCATTGCTTGTTCACCAGCCTGCATTTTCCCCACTTTTGCATTGAAGTCGCTTATTACTACAGTATACTGAGTTTGCACTTTTATCATCGATAATTCAACTTCTTCATATAACTGATCTACTTCATCATCATCGCGACTGGATGTTGGAGCGTAGGCTTGTACTACTCCTAATCTATACCTCTTATTAAGTTTGATTACGACTACAGCTACCCTTTCTATAATGCTGTAGAATTCATCAATGTTGCCTGCTATGTCCTTATGGATTAGGAATCCTACACCGTATTGCTTCTTATCTGGGAGACCTCTATTGCAGAGGACGTGGCCGTTATTCAGCAAAGTATAAGCCTCATCAGTTCTTGTAATCTCACTAAGGCCGATGATATCCCGAACAATATCTGATAGTTCCTCAAAAGGTCCTGCTAAGCTAGTCTCCTTCGACAGGGTTCGGCTGTTAGAGGTTGACAGGGTCGGTTTCCATTGGCGGCCTGTCCGGACCCAGAGATTCTTAGCACACTCTGTTGCGTTACTGGTTTTACCGCCGCCTTGGTCGGTCGGGTGCTCCGCAGCTGCTGGAGACTAAGGGCCATGGGTTCATTGTAGGAATCATTTGGGAGGTAGTGGCCGAATACTGCACCAGGGAGGCCAATTCTTGTTCACGTGAGGGAGTGTCTTTGTTGAAGGTTAGTGGGCCTTTCTAATTTGGTTCTACCTGGATTATTATAGCCCCACTCTCTCTCGGCGTCTTTTGCCGCTGTCAGGCAGCACTCCATGCCTGCAGATGTGGTGCACTGGATGAGATGAATCTCAAGCTCATCATTTAAAGTAGCCCCTCCAAATTTTCTAATCTCATTACTTCACTTAATTTACTGCAGTCATTGACTGTGCTTCTACTTCCTTAGTATGCACTCTGCAGCTCCAACGATCCGCCGGTTATTTGCCTTATGACTTACGTGGCCTGCCCAGCTTTATTTTATCCTCTTAATGCCATCTATATTATCGGCAACTCCTGAATCATTTACTTCTGCTGGCAACAGCATCCAAGTAAACAAAGATTGATATTACATCCACGTTCACGGCACCTCTTTCACTTCGTGCTCGGCTCAAGCTTCTCGTTTGTGGTGTAAACTGGAGGTGCTTCGTCGAAGCCGAGAGTGTCATTGCTGCCGAATGACTAATTTCGCAATCAAAGAAATGGATGCTAAGGTAAACACTGCAGAAGAATTGTATACTGAAGCTACCTTCATTAGGCTTAGTGATGAACAGGATATAGAGGCTTCTTCTATAACTAGCGGCGGAAGAATATGGAAGAGTTAATATGCTTGAAAAGCTTGCGGCCCTTTATACGCAGTGCCTCACGACTTCAAGTGTACAAGAGAGCTGGGAAAATGGCTATATTATACCGATCCATAAGAACAGAGACCCTAAAGAATTGAATTATATGGCCATTAGCTTGCTTTCAGAATTGTATAATATATTCACCAAAATTATTTCCAATAGAACCAGCCCAACTCTTCACCTCAATCAATCGAGAGAACAGTCTGGCTTCAAGAAGGAATACTCTACGAGAAATCGCTTGCACTTCATCAATTAGTTAACCAAGAAATCGGCACAGTGCAATCAACCCCTCTATGTGACTTGTGTAGATTTTAAAAATGCATTTGCCTTACTAGAGATACCAGCAGTGATAGAGGCATTGCGCAATCAAGGAGTACAGGAGGCATAGGGGAATATCTTGGGAATTATCTACAAAGGTTTAATAGCAAACTTGGTTCTCCACAGGATAAATAGAAGGAGACCTATGCAGAAAATGGCCAGGAAATAAGAAACAATCTCTCGAATGCTATTCATTGTATGTTTAGAATTATTCCAACTGTAAGACTGGAAAGACTTCGGAGTGAGTATCAATGGCGAATATCTTAGCAACTTTGGGTTTCCAGATGACATTGCGCACGAGGTAGCACTGGGCACTGGGCGCGAATTACAACAAATAATTGAGAACCTTAACAAAGAAAATCTAAGGGTGGGTTGTATATCAATACACAGAAGACAAATATAATCTTCAATAGCCTGGCAAGTCTATTTAGTTTAAAGCACGAACAAAAACGGGACAAGAAACACAGACAACTGCAACCCTTCGAAGCCTGGAAACAGAATAAGAATTCATGATCGCCAGTCACGTTCTAGAGTCTGTACACGAAACGTTTATATAGATCAATTACTCACAAGCGACCATTATTACTAAGGAGGAAATTTACAGAAAAATAAGAATGGGTTGGAGTGCATACAGCAGGCATAACCGAATCCTGACTGAGAACTAACGACTGTCGTTGAAAAGAAAGGTGTTGAATCATTGCATTCTACTGGTGCTAATATTTGGGGCAGATACTTGGAGGTTAGCAAAGAAGCTCAAAAAGAAGTTAAGAACCTAGCAAAGAGCAATGGAACTAAAAATGTTAGGCAGGTAGAGAGCGGTGTGGATCCGAGAGCAAACGGTGATAGCCGATATTCTGGTCATTTTGTTATCCCCCTTGATCCACTCGACACCACTACCCTCATTCTCCGACACCAATTTTCGCAAGGACTGACAATTCTCAGTACTCTATTTTTGCAGAAGAAATAATTGACTGGAATAAAGTAACTGAAGCATTTCACTAGCGTGTGTGACCTGTATACCACTTGCGCAAATAATGTTGTAATTTAGTGCATAAACCAGTCGTATTATAAACAAGTTGATTAAATTTTCTTAAGCGTCTACCTTCTGACCAAAGAATTTGTGTGAAAAACGTGTTACAAACTTGTTTCTTCCTTTTCTATTGTGTAAGCAGTCTTGTGTATTCTGCACACCCTGCTTCGACTTCGTGTCCGCAGTATGTTATAAATAAATGAATAAATATCTACTTCTAAGCAAAGACTGCCATTTGCTGACGTTAGCGCTGCACCATTACTGCTTTCTAGATCCCACGCACCACCTTGTATTTATTGCTGACCTAAAGTGCTTTATTTTTCACAGTTGCTGCATTCCGCGTCCCCTTTACTTTCAGATAATCTCGGTGGGTGCTTGAGTCTTTCCTTCGTTTGTGTATTCGCCCAGCTTGGCTATGGGTATGACACCCCATTGAATTCCTACCATGTAATTAGCCGTGCCTTCAGTAAACACCATAGTTCGCAATTTCTCTTTGCTAAACTTAAGGCCTAAATTGGTCGCTGTGTTCACACATGTTTAGGCATGAAAGTCTCTGTAAACATCTTACATTGTCGGATAGTCAGACTATGTCACTCGCATATATTCTGTTGCGCTTTTTACCCATTACGAACGTGGTTTTCCAGTCCAGTTGTTTGCGCAACAGTAGCTCCCACTTGTTTTGCAGGCGTCAACTGCAGCGCGTAGAAATAATAGTGCCGCGGCCAAGTCGCACATGTTTTCTACTGCAAATGTGTCAGCAGGAATAATATGTGCGTACTAGATTTTTCTTTACGATTCTGTGACTAGACAAACACAACAACAATGTTTATCAGTTGTTGTGGTTGAAAAAATACTCACAAGTTGTCGCTATTAACGCTTTACTATAATAATGACGTGCACCCAAAAGCGTGCCTGCGGATTGGCTTAGCAAACCTACAATGGGAAGACAGCTTGCGCTATCTCCTGATGAAAGCCCCGTTTTTATTGCTATCAACATCATTCCTCGCTGATTGAGTGAAATGCGAATGCATTCTTTCTTTCTTTTTCTTCTTTGCTTGTATTTTGAAGAGGTGTGTTGAATAACGTTTGACAGCCGGTGTATATCTTTGTAAATATTTTTGCCATAATATTCGTAAAAATGAAAAAAAGAACAACTAACGCGTTGTAATGCAGAAATTGTACGGTAAAATACGGTCACAGGGTTCTTTTAAAGCGAAGAAGATCGGGAAGAATAATTTTCACCCCTCGTGTGGGGCTACAAGCTTTCTATTCCTTCATTTCCGGGGTCTAGTGTGTCTGCTCCATCAGTTTTTTTCTAAATTGGGTTGATCCAGAAGGTTGTATAATACTACTGCGAGCTGGTCTTGGGGACAGTGTGGGGAAAACGGACTGATCCTAAAGAGAGCGTAAATCGCAGATGTGTGAGTCGCGTAGCGTTGGTCATCGCGTATGGACATCTTCCGGGGCAAGCAGGTAACCGCTATGCTGCAAAACACTTTGGAGAAGATGGGTGTTCATAAAAAAAAACCGCTTCAACAAAGCTTCACGTAACCCGCCGTGGTTGCTCAGTTGCTATGGTGAGGGGCTGCTGAGCACGAGGTCGCGGGATCGAATCCCGGCCACGGCGACCTCGATGGGGGCGAAATGCGAAAACACCCGTGCACGTTAAAGAACCCCAGGGGGTCGAAATTTCCGGAATCCCCCACTACGGCGTGCCTCATAATCAGAAAGTTGTTTTGGCACGTAAAACCCCATAATTTAATTTTTTTAAAGCTTCACGTCACATAGCTTCCAACATATGCTTTGGATATCGCCTCATGACTGGCAGCGCTAGAACCAGCTTGTCCACCTCTACAACCCACTATCACTACGCAAAACGTTGTTACGGTTTAAAAGTGTCCGGATAGCACATTCGAACAATATCATCTTGAATTAGACATAGTGAGCAGCGAACAAATACATGTTGCGTGCGTTTCTTGATATCTACAGCGATCGCTGCTATCTGGTGATGGTTCTGCGAAAGCACCGTCAGTGCACTGTTTCAGACTGAGTTGGGAGGGTATGCTTCCTCGTTTAGAAATGTTTACGACACACTAATTCAATTCTTCCAGTGTATCAATCGCTGTATATGTACGGACAGCACAAAAAACCATTCAAGAGTTTTCATGTAACCTGAAAGACTATGCGATATAGCTGCGTGTAGCAGCCGATTGTACAGATTGTACGGCACATGTAGAACACATTGTGCCCACCACCTTAGTAAAACATCGGAAACGTATTGCTAAAGTATGTGGAATGCAATGCAAGAGCGATGAAGACATAATCATTTCCTCTTAGGTGGACTGAAATGAAGGTCGAACGTAGTCATTCCGATCTACGCATTTTATTCAAAGAAAGCCAGCAATTATGGAAGTGAACATTGAAAAACGCAATATCCAAATGTAATGCATGTCTTTCTTTTCGGTTACTCGCCGCGATTTTCGATGCACTCTCCTAGGACACAGTGCTGCAAGGAGAAATAAATTCACAAGACAACTGTGAGAAAACAGCACGAAATAATAACGTTACTCCTACAAAACGAAAAAAAATGCATATGTGGAGAACTTGCATATGTAATAGCCTATCAAAAAGAACTGCACCGTTGATTACCTACAGGCAAGCACTGTTTTAGGGTTGCGACAGGTGTGAAATTTGAATCGCTATGTAACAACGTTGGCTGAACACCACTTTTCCTCCAAAGCTGTATAGAATTCGCAGCGCATTTACCCCTCCTTTTAATGCGTGCTCACATGTGTTGGTACAGGCTTGTGATTATCTCAATTTTACTGACTTAGTTTTATTTATTGTATGCAGAAAATTTGCGTACGCGTTGAATCTTTATCACTCATACATAGCTTTGCTTTCTCGCGCTGGCTGTTTTTAACCAGTTGGTAATTTTTGCGATATGTCACCTGGCACAACCAACTGTATCCCAAGGTTCTCGAATGTATACGAAAATACTGTACCAAAGGGTCTCATTAAATGAGACTGCACGACGGTGCTTTCAATTGTGCATTCCAGAATGCCAGCGAGCACAAGGGTTTATCTTGAAATGCATTATGATGTACGAAATAAGGAGAGGCAGACATGACCGACGAGGTAAGAGCCGAGACAATTAAACTATTTTCTGACACTGTCCATGACATTGACATTTCGGAGGAAATTCAGACAGTAATAAAATTGAGCTGAAGTGCATAAGGTAGGTATTACCAAACCCTGACGGTGAGCACACAACTGTCGTTGAAAATAAAGGCATACAATCTTTGCATTCTACCGGTGGTAACATTTGAGGCTTAAACTTAAGGTTAAGCAAGAATTAGCTCGAGAAAAAGTTAGGGAGCACGCATAAAACGCAAAATATTAGGCGTAACGTTAAGAGGCGAGAACTTAACTTGAACTGACGAACTTTCTTTTGTCTAAAAAGTGGAACCTCGGTTGCAAGCTTTCTCGAGTTGCTGAGCTTTTACATGAATTCTGCATTTGTGTCTTGGGGAAAGGGAGAAATCTACGTTCAGCGTTCAGGGATTTGCATAGGATCGCCAGTTTCTCAAATTTCCATTGAAATTTTTTAAGCAAGCTCAATGGAGGGCTACACCCTCATCTTTCAGGACTAGCAACTAAGGTGTTCAGAGATGTAGACGATTTTCTGGTGCTAGCTAATTCCACTAATCCAACCCGAGATGTTGTAAACATATTCAAAGCTTTTCAAGAAAGACTGTATGAAATTAAATTTTTCTTTTGAACTGTCTCAGGATAACCAATTACAATTTATTGATCTAATACTAATCTTTCAACTGCTTCAACTGCTGCGTCTTGCTGCTCAAGAAACTAAACTTCTTACATATAAAACCCTCATTGGCCCCACCCTCCAATATGGCTGCGTTGTATCGAATCCATGCAAAAACTTTGACGTCAAAAAATTGAATCAGTGCAAAAAAAAAAGGCAGTGCGTTTTGTTTGTAGGAGATATCACAAGAAATTTTCACCGTCCAACTCTCTTCCCCTACTTCGTCTTACTCATCTTGCAGAGCGTTGCAAACTTGAATGCCTTAAATTCCTTCCCACGTTAATCAATTCTCCTCGCCTCTCCTCTCTAGATAACTATTTGCCTTCTTCCAAACCCTCATGTACGAGGAGTCACTATGCGCTAAATACCTCAACCTTTTTTGCCCACACTGTTTCCTTTAAAAACAATCTGTTTGCATCAACAATTGAAGTCTGGAATTCATTACCGGGCAGCATTCGTTGACCAGCACTGAAACAATTCACGCAAGCTTATTTATAGATGTTTGCATAAATGTTTGTATGTTCGTTGTTCATCCCTCTCCTGCAATAGCCTCATTGAGGCTGTAGTGTGTATAAATTAAATAAATAAATAAATCTCTGCTGGTACTGGTTACCGTCCCCGAAACTTCCGTATGCGATCCCGTGAAGCTACGGAGACCATCGTCTGACGACACGTTCAGGAACTCCAGCCACGACGATCAAGGATGTTCAGACTGTTGCCGTTTTACTTCCGAACATGTTTGTATGAAGGTTGCTGAAGCCATTTAGGTCAGTTTATTGTGTTCGAGTGATTAGATAGTACATTCATTCGTATAACAAGTTCATGTGGAGAGTCTTGCAGTGTGTTTCATATTATTATTTGTTGGCTTAGTTTTCTGTATAGGTGATTTATAAATTGCCTTTTCTATGGGTTCACGGTGTCTGTCCATTTCTAGACCCCCGAAATTTGTGACCACAGTATGCTCCATGCACAAGTTGATTGCAGCACTGTGGAAGATACACGAAGTTTTAGCCAATAGCAAGGCCAAACGCCCCTCGAGATATGCTCATCTAACGCCGCGTCGTCGGCTCAGCGTGTGCTTGTCATCCTTTCGATCGCTTCCTGTCCTGTTAGATGCTCCATGGATGGTGGATTGATGCCAGAAAGTTTGTCATGCCGTAAGAATAAGCTGTATTTACATGCATGTGACAGCATGGCTTTGCTTTATCCTGTACACCTTCGCTACATTTACCTTGCAGCCGCCTTAGCAAGTACTACGGATGAATGCCCTTACAATGTTCACCTGTGGTACAGCCTCCACTCGGCGTCTACTCGGCGTTTGCTCGATACTGTAACGTGCTAGATTGGGGCAGTAAATTAATGATGTGGGGAACACTAAGGTTCTTATAGCGCGCCGCATCGTCAATGCATTACCAATGCTAATGTAGTGCCGCCATCTGACAAATATAAATGAAACCAGTTTTGTGGCTTGGTGCCATGTCTGTAGTCCTCGCAATCTGAAAACAAACAGCTGATATTATTATTTGCGACAAAACATGCCCATTGATTTCCCCTCAGTTTGAGATGAGATTGAGCGCTGACGGATTTTGCCGCATCTTTCTTGCTGAGAGGGTGCAGAGCCAGCAACAACCATGAATTTAGACCAAAGTGCGTGGTTGGCGATGTACGCGCGCTGCATGTGGCCACGGTTCGGGTGGCTATTGCGGTTACCGGCAGTAGCTGCCACAGTAATTCTTGGTATACGACGTACAGATACAAACACCATAACATGCCACGTATCACTGTACCATATCATGTAGCGAGGAATAATAACACTCTCTAGTGCAGCCAAGAATTAGCCACTGAAGCCAGCAACTATGTACTGCTACGCAAGGGTACGTATGCCTAGTACCTTTGGCAGTGCTCCAACCAGCTTGTGAGATGGAGCACAGCCCTGATGGCTCCCGCGCCTTGCAAATGGACGCTAGAAGACGCAGCAGTTTGCTCGCCACCACGGTGTCGCTAAGCCTCCTTTTGACCGCCACTGTGTAAAAACGCCCACCTCCGGATTCTTTGGCCACGCATCTCATTCTCATCCGCAGTGCCCAGCGCGCATCCCGCTCTGCAACTTATTTCACGGATGTTTGTCGATAACGAAAATCCTAGAACAAAATCGGCTCGATGCAATTGAATGGACCATGGCCAAGCTCATGGTAGTGGACATCACCGTAGACCACTGCACAACACAGTTTAAAGTTCACTCTGAAGATGAGGCCTCTGCTATTTCACATGACTTCCCCAAACATCCAGCCGAGCTCGACAAAGTCGACTCGTTACTTGCCGGGCCTGGAGGTTAACCAATGTAGGTACTTGGTTCATATACAGACCGACTCAAGGGGCGCGGGCAGACGTGCTCCCAGCGACTCTTTGTCACAGAGTCTCTCTTTGATCCTATTAGAGGACATCCGACAATAGAAGCCCTTGATGTCGTGAGATTACCTACTAGAGTGCAGGTTCCCGAAGCATCACTGCACGCTGATCTCGTCCGTGTACTTGGCGCCCTCAAGGAGGAAGACATAATGTGCTAGAAACGAGATTTCACTCCATTCCACCTCAGCGTAACTCATTGAATTGCTGTCCCGTTGCACGAAATTGTTACGCGTGACGTCATCAAGCTTGAGAGCGACGGAGTGATCCGTAGCGTCGGCAGACTTATGCCGTGGTGTTCAGGACTTGTGGTCGACTTAATTCGGCTGAACCACTTGATACTACAGGACAGCCACATCCTTCCTGAAGCTGAGCAAATAAATCCTCGGACTTAGTTAGGTGACGCCACGGCGTACTCAAAGCTGGATGCAACCGCAAGTTTCCTTCAAGTGAAACTGTCCGCGGACGGGCAACAGTTCACAGCGTATATAACCTAATTTGGCCCATGTCATCGAAGAACCAACAGAGAAATGGGTTGTTTTTTGTTACTCTAAGGCAGCTCTTCATAGCGCCAAGTCTCCATTACACCACAGAACTTACGAGCAAATGATCTCCGACATCAGGGAAGTACACAACAGAGCACAACATTATCTTTCAATACATTCCTGCTCACTATGACATCGTCGGCAGCAACTTCGCTGACAGGGCTGCCCGGTCTGGTCACGGAGACATCCAGACGCGTCCAATACCTTTGGCGAGGTCAGACGCTGCCAGGGAACTACGCCTGCTTGCACACAAAAAGTCGCAAGATTTCTGAAGTTCACGTTCCTTCAATTGCAGATTGCACAAACTAGACCCCATGCTACAGCTTCAACTGCCATCTAGCCTTTTTCGCGGCAAAACAGCCTTGCTGTGCCGCTTCTGGCTGGGAGTGGCGTTCACGAACACGTACTCCTATCGTATCGGAATGGCCGAGAGCCTGGTGTGCGACTCCTGTAGTTGCCAGGAAACCATCGAGCACTTATTGCGTACCTGCCCTCGCTACGACGTACAACGTCTCTCTCTGAGGACAATTCTAAACCGACCGCACTCAAGACTGTCCTCCGAGTCAAAGATACTCGGACCGTGAGCACACCTGTTACTGGCCCGAAAAGCGATTCGTGCACTAGTACACTACTGGAAGTGCATCGGCTTAAGAGACCGTTTATAGCGTCCCTGTGTATACACCCACACGCACTCAGTGCTCACTTTCTCCCTCTTTACCTCTCTCTATTCCCCTTTCCCCCACCCCGAGTGTAGGGTAGCAAACGGGGTGCTCGTCTGGCTGACCTCCCTGCCGTTCGTGTCCTTGCTCTCTCTCTCTCTCTCTTGGCCGATCCTGCTTCTGCCACTTTCCATTTGCCGTTACCTCGGTGGCTGAATGCTTTAAGAATCAGGTGGCCATAGTTCTGGAAGAACAAGAAGGGGTCGCAAACATGATTGATGACATAATCGTCATCCAAGGCACTCGACAGGAACGTGATGCCCGACTTACACCCAGGTTCTGTCTCGTCTTGTCAAGACTGGGATCACACTGAACCAGAAGAAATGCGTATTTGTAGTGTCTGACTTCCCATTTCTTCTAGCAATTCTGTCTGCAGAAAACATCAGGCCAGACCTACGTGAGTTCTAGGCTGTCAGTCTTCTAACTGGACTTGGCAACATGACCAAGATGCTGCCTTTGTCAAGTAGCTACTGACAGGAAGTAGGTGCATGGCCAAGTACAATCCACTATATACCACTGCGGTCTATAGCTGATGCTAGATGCTGATGCAACCGTCAGGTGAACATCGGCCTGTCGTTTTTGCCTCAAGAGCAATGATAAAGACAGAATTAAAGTATAGTTAAACTAAAAAGGAAGCTTTGACTATAACCTGGGCTCTCTGGCGGTTCGACGAATTCGTACGTGGCATCACACTCGATCTCGAGGCGGACTATCTTGCTCTCGTCTCTCTTTTTGGCAAGCTGGAACTTTGCATGTTGCCTCCGAGAATACAAAGGAGAATAAGAATCAAAACAGTGCCATACCAATTCAAGCTACTGCATGTTCGGCGAAAGCTCTTGGCTACAGCTAATACGCTGTCACGTATCACCACACCGAATTCATCTCCCTTGCTTGCGGTGGAGCTCTCTGTGGCCGAAACAGTGGCTTCCGCGTGTTACCTTTCCCCAGTCAATTTGAAATATATGCATCAAGCACAACTCAGATGATGAATACAGTACACTTATCTCCTTCTGTCAGCGTGGGTGGCCTCGAAAATCTAAGATGCTGCTGCACGTCGTCAGGTAGTCCTCGGTGGTTGACGAACTATAAGTCTGCAATGACTTGCTTGCTGCTCAAAGGTGTCTCTCTCGCTCCAATCATCACACCGATCAGCAGTTATGGCACTCCTACACAAGGGGCATCAAGGCATTAAGAGTTATCTAGAGTTAACTTCGCCGAACATCTTAGCCCGACACGTTTCCCTTGTCGTTCATCGGGAATTCTTGGCATGTACCTATTTAATTCTAAGGGGGAAACCTTCCTCCCGGCAGTTGACTACTTCTACAGGTTTCCGGAGTAACAAGCATGTGGAGCACAACCACCCAGGCTTTCGTGGTAGCGCTAAAAAAATCCCATTCGTCCGCCAAGGGATACCCGTCGAAGTTGGATCTGACGACTGCCCGCCATTTTCGTGACGAGTGGTCGCAGCCTTTGCTTCCTCGTATGACATTATTCATGCGACGAGCAGTCCGCATTACGCCTACTCGAACGGAGAAGCGAAAGAATAGTCGAGACCCTCAAAAACATCTTCCACCAGGTGAAAGATCCCCACCTTGCTCTTCTAAGCTGCAGGGACACCCAGGCTATGAATAGTTTTAGCCCAGCTCAGCTCTTGATGCGTCGCCGGCTGAGCATCGAAGTCCCCTGGAGGGAAGTGTTGCTGCATCCAAACTGGCCACCGACAGGGATGGTAACGCTCAGGGCCACGTCCTACAAAAGCAAGCAAGAAAATTGCTACAACAAGCGCCATAGAACCAGACATCAAATGCAACTGGAGGTCAGGAAGTCTGGGTGTGGTTCGAAGATTTAAAAGGAACTGTACCGAGCCCGGCACAGAGGCCCAGGAGCCACGTCGTAGAACAAGGACAAAGGAGTGTCTTGCAGCGCAAAGGGTGTCACCTTGTCCCCTTCGTTCCAGTGTCATCGCAATTATGGGCTTCCTCAGGACCAACTGACCCAGAGCCGAAAGTTACTCGTCCAACTTCTGAAAGTCATCCTAGTGCGACCAAAACGATGAGCGACTTGGGACAGTATCTGCAAAGGGTTGGTGATCGGGATGTTCGTGTGTGCACACCTATTTGTCGAAGTGTCCTTCCGGCGGACCGCTTGAACTTATGAAAGAGAGAACTGTACAGGCCGCCACTCTACAATGGGGTAGTTAGTGGCGCCTCCATCTATGTCATGGGGGTTGGCAAGCATATTACTAAACATTTGTTGTTTGGCGTTCAGCTTGAGCCTCCTGAGGCTACGCCCTGGTTACCGCCCGCCGAAGGCCATGAACGTAACAGTACACATTTCTATCAGTATAGCAAGATGGTCATCTGCAGTATTCAAGAGTCATCGTTCCCATGGTTTGGTGCCTTCTCAATGAGGAAGACTAAAAAGTGATGGCTCGTAGACGCTTCAAATATCCTTTTTCGTGATTGACACCAAAATGGAACTGCACCCAGATTGACTTAACTGTGCTGCGCCTGTTACGTACAAACGCTATCAAGCAGAGAGTGGGACACAGTACAGGTGCCACTCCCGAAGTCCGAGAGCTTCAATACCTCATCCTAGGCGGCCTTTGTGCTAAACTTGAAGCGTACACGCACAATCTTCCTTCCATAAAATCTAAGTACTGCGGATGAAGCGCCACTGCCGTCGTAATCTCTGCTGTATGCTGCGTTAATAAGGTGTTCTGACACGTGCAAAATAAATATCGGAGTAGCGCAGATTATGTGATCTAACGAATAGCCTGAGTGGTCGTTTGGTTTACGAATTTACGAAACTGCAGAGGCACAAGGAAAAAATAGCTACTCAGGGATGCGGAATTGTGCTGGAGATATTACATTATGCATTCCTTCAGTGAACATTTATTGCCTCGTGTGAAAGGGCTAGTAAGATTATGCGAAGGCGTTCATCCATCGTAGCTTCCTAGCGAAATCATAAAGTCGACGCTGCGGAGTCTGTGAGATTTTTTTTGATCTGAAACATTATTTGCGACGTTCAGGCACTTTGCGTGCATCTGTGTATCTAGCCTCCTACGCCGCGCGGCAGTCGGGGCCTACCAACTTGGGCCTCTGGCATTGTTGCGCTGTCTTGTTAGCGTTGCCGGCGTGGTCGCGGCACCGACGTTATTCGAGCTCCGTTATTCGACTCTCGCCTCGGTCTCCGCGCACTGCCTGTGCCAGGTCAGATGGCGCTCATAGGGGCCTGTGGCCTAGAGAACACCAGGTGATGGTTTCCTCCGTATGAACAGTGATTCAAAAGCAAGTTTCCCACTCCGTTCATGCCCACCACTTCCTGACGCTCACAAAGAACCTCTTGGAAGATCGCAGCTTCGTTGAGAAGTGCGCCAAGTCAGACATTGCGTTCGTCAAAAGGAGAAGGAGAAAACATTTGTCTGTGACGATGCTTTGTCCGCATCGCGGCGTTCCTCAGGTTTACTGGAGCAGCTCGAGGATATCGCATTACTACGGTACTATACTTCGCGCAGAGAAAGGGGAACGTGTTCGCAATGAGTGAGCAGCTAGGCAAGCCCGCGCTCTTTCTGACTGTGAGCTTGTCTGAGCGCCTCAATGAGCGCCCGCTTGAAGACTTCGAGAGAGTCAAAGAACAGCTTGAGGCGCTCCACCACAATATCATCGCCATAGCCAGCTACCCCCGAAACGCTTCGCATAGCTTCGATTCCCGCAGGACATCGGACCTGCATAAGTTAAGGACGGCGCAAAGAGCGATGGAACGAAGAATGCTAGGCATAACGTTAAAATACCGAAAAAGAGTGGTTTGGAGCAGAGATCAAACGGGCATAGCCGATATTCTAATTAACATTAAGAAAAAAAATGAAGCTGGGCAGGTTAGATAACCGTTGGACCATTAGTACGAAAGAATGGGCACCAACAGAAGGGGAAGCGCAGTTGAGGACGGCAGAAGCTTACATGAGGCTGTGAAATTAGAAAATTCACGGTTGGAATCGGTTGGCGCAGGACAGGGGTGATTGGAGATCGCAGACAGAGGTCTTCGCCCTCCAGTAGACATAAAATACACTGCTGATGATGATAATAATGATGATGATGATGAAATGTTTCCAAAACCCATTCATCACAGTCGTTAGGTGCAAAAATGTTTCGGTAATAGCAATGTCAACATGCGCCAGATACTGTACCATTGCCACAACTTGTGTGCAAGATTAAATTATCAGCAATCTGCTTAACTCCGAAGCGAGTTTTCCCCTAACTCAGATGAAGAAATTATCTAGAACTCCCTTCTTTTGTCTAAGATACGGTTGCTTTTCTTTTTTTGTAAATAAGCTTTCTAGAAGCTTATTTATTTCAAAGGAAATCAATTGCAAGTTTGCAATTCAAATTTATTATGGAAAACGATTCAATATTGAACTTGTTGCGCTCAACCTGCAATTATGTCGCAGGGAAAGTTGTGCTAAAGAAACAGGCTTCTGCTTCAAGTCATATTCCCAGAAGATAAGCTCCGCTTGCGTATTCGTTGCTTCGCAAGTGAAACAAGTTTGGAAAGCAACAAAATGCCAAAATTGACAGAGAACCTCATTATATTTGCAGCAAAGGAGGGTGCTGGAACACCCTTGCAGGATGTATAAATGGCAAAAGAATGTATCGACAGCAATTTAAAACATGTTGAAAAACTTTTGCCTGCATGCCGCGACCTTTTGACGTTGCACCACCATATTTACGCGCTTACACGTCATTTCTAGCGAAGCATGGAGATAAGCGGCCAATTTTATCTGTCATTACAAAACTGGCAAAACACGCCACCTACTAATGAATCATTGGGGCTCCACGATGGCAGTCTATAGAAAGTTTCTCTGACTACAACCGGTTCCGCTTAAATTTGCGGGCATGGTAGGCTGCGCAGTGCCACGACTTCCTTTTCCTCAATACTGGGTACATCTGTAAGCATACGCTGAGGTTCGCCTGTGCGCATTTGTGTTTTTTTTTCCAGCATTTATTTGTTACGCTAGTAACACATAAATATTTCCTTCAAAGTGCACGCAGATGCATAGTCTAGCTAGAGGTGCAAACAGCAACAATTATTGCAGAACTCATCTCTCGATGACTGTCGACGATATTGCGATAAGCATTCTAGCAATGTAGAGACGCGCTTTCTTTCTAAATTTATGCTTGTTTAACATCTGTTGTGGTCATTCTAAGACTTCCGCTGCTTCGATATCGCGCCACTTCACTATGGCACATGCTTACCAAAGTCGCTCATGAGGATGGCGACATAACTGCAAATGTATGATGCCGATGCAGTGAAAACAAAAGAATGACGAAGGGATGACGTCGATGAAACGAGGAGGGCGGTAGTATGATGGCGATGACGACGATGGTGTAATGACGACAAGATGGCGATATTCGAATGACAGCGTGATACGACCACAAAGGCATCACGACGATGCTATAACGATGGATGCGTAATAGCGATTGTCGCATTATGGTGTCATGACGACGGCATAATAACTGCTGCATGACGATGACTGTATGGTAACAACGCCAGGATAAAAATAGCACGACAATATTTAAAGACACACTTTTTCGAGACACACATTCTTTCGAGATGACAACTGTATGACGACAATGACGTGAAGATGACAGCAAGACGAGAGTACGAGTCACGACGATGGCAAGACAACGACGGTATGACGACGGCGATGTGAGTGCAGATGAATGATAGCGGCTGTCTGCCGACGACGCACTGAAGATGGTATGATAATGGCGGCATAATTCCGATTGAACGACGCCAGCATGATTGCGATAGAAGGATGAAGGTTTGACATCGATGGAGTGGCGAAGCCGGTGTGATGATGATGGCATGACGACGATGGGATCACATTACTAAAGTGATAAGGCAGGTATAAAGACAGCGTAACGACGATGGCACCATTGCAACTATTTCACGACGACTGCGTCACCGCTATGACGTCATGACGACGACGTGAGGAGTGTTGGTTTGCGAACTAAGAATCACGACGACGGAATGACCACAACGGCATCATGAGAGTGTTATGACAACGAATGCATGACGACGACTCTATGGCGACGATGTAAGGACGAAGATGGCATGACAACGGTATGAGGACAATGTGATAAAGATGAGTGTATAACGACCATGGTGCGACGACGACTGTGTCAGGAAGACAGTGCGGGGACGAAGGGGCGATACAACGGCATGGTGACTGTTGGATGACGAAACTAGAGTGACGACGGTAGAATAACCAAAAGCAGCATCACGAGCACGTGACAACGAACGCATGGTGATCGTATGATGACGACGAGACGACGACGGCATGACGAGAGTCGGATGACAAAGCTGGAATGATGAAGGTGCAAAGACCCCGACGGCGTCCAGACCATGGAGACATATCTATCAGCCTAAGCCACTAGACAGCT
This sequence comes from Dermacentor andersoni, assembly GCF_023375885.2. Classification (NCBI taxonomy): domain Eukaryota; kingdom Metazoa; phylum Arthropoda; class Arachnida; order Ixodida; family Ixodidae; genus Dermacentor; species Dermacentor andersoni. Next base: position 45,295,832 of record NC_092818.1, on the reverse strand, counting down.
GGAGCCACTGGGTCGGCGCAGAAGGCATCACGACGATGGCATGTCGAGAGTCAGGGCATGAAGTTGAAATAACTACAATGAACAGACGCCAACAGGATCACCACTACGAGCACGTACTCAGTGGCCTAAGCTGGCATACACCTCTGGCCACCTGGTCAGCGTAAGAGATGGATGAATGGATGGACGATTCGGCGGGCGGGCGGGCTTAAAATGCCTGAAGTAGGCAACGAATTCCAATCGCAATAGTGCACATTGAGCGCATAAAAGTTTCGAGCGATGGTACCTGCAAGCAGTGGCGCCGGGAAAGTAATGGCGTGTGATGGCCCAGCCGGGCGCAGAAGGCACCGCCCCTAGCTACGTTGGGTGAATATATTCTCATATTTTTCTCCTTTGCGTTAGTGAAATACCACGCGCAAACAAATAAGAACATGCATGCTGCATTCTCGAGTGTACGATCTGTTTTATTTAATTGTGACTGAAGCTGGTGGGACCAGTCAGTACCACCGGCTTTCATTGCGGGCTCACTGACTGACATGGCGGAAATCATGGATATGCACATCCTTTAGGCTAATGTACGAACGTTTCTAAAGCTGTTTTTTTTGTGTAGTTCTAAGCTAAATAAAGGAGTCATTCCTTCGCAAACGCCTCGTGTTCGATGTAAATTGCGCGCCTTTGCGTCTGCAGGTTGACCGCTTCGGAGCTTTGACACTGAAGGTTGTGGGGATTTGGGGAATTCGACGCGCCATTGCGCGGGCGCATTTCACCCATGTCTGCAATCCTTTTTGCCACGTCGTCCTTGCTCCGAACCAGTTTTGGCGGTGGCGCTCCACTTGCGCTGGTTCGCGGTGAGGGCGGAGTTAGTGACGTCACGGAGCGGCCCCTGGTGGCTACTGCCGTGACGGTAGCGACTCTCTTGCTCCTTGGGACAGCGCCCGGTACGTACATGCTTCCTCTCGTCCGCCGACACCTTTGTGACTAGGACTGAGCTCACGCACGGTGCCTTTGCCCGTGCGGGGAGCGCGTACCTCGTGTTGTTCCTATCCCGACGCTAAGCCGAAGAACGGGTGCCTAGTGCTCGCGCGAGGTCGTACCACGCCGAGCCGCACTCATCGGAGGCCCAAGCCGAAGGAGATTGCCCGAGCTCTCGCGAGTTGACCCATCGGTTATCGCGAGAGCGAGTAGCATAGCCGCCGGGACTTTTCCTAGCGGCGCGTCCCAGCTTGAGCCTGTGCTCTCGCAGCGACGTGCTACAGGCGCCCCTAACTGTATTTTCGCCCTTGGTGCGGGACCCCTTTGGGTCCCCGCCGTCCCGGGACCGGGCGTTCGTGCAGTGTTGGGTGCCGTCGGAGACAATAAACGGTTTCCGTCAATTTAGGGCATTACTGTGTTCTTGCGTGCGTCGCTCGGTAGCCCCTCGTGGCCTGAGCTCACGCGCAGCGGCGCTAGAGGCTGACGGCTGACGCGGCCCTGTGGCTCGCTAAGCTCGAACCCGCGGTGGTCGGTACTCCTGTGAGACCCTAAGACCCCACACTGGCGCCCAACGCGGATTCAAAGGCTCATTAAGCTTTTGTCTGTGCTTAGCCGAGTCAGTACGCCTTTGCATATTGTACTCGCCGCGTTATGTCTGCTAGGCCTAGTGACCTTTGTCATTTGTTCGGTGACTTTTGCCCTTTGTTACCGCGAGCAGACGCCGCGTTGCTCGATAACGGGGCCAGTGCTCCCCTTGAGCAGCGAACTTATGCACCCTCACCTGTCGCAGCCCCCTGTGGGGACGACAACACGAGGCGCTACGTACCAGCTCCCATTGGAGCAGTAGCGTTGTTTGGGAACGGGGCCAGAGCCCTCCCCGAACAGTGCACACCAGCACATTCGTCTGCCACGATTCCCTTCGGAATGCAAGGCAGTGCGATGTCGCAGCGCTCTCGATCGGCTCCCTGTGGAGTTTACGGAGCGCAGCACGGAAACGGGGCCTTAGCCCTCTCCGACGTTTGCCCGCTGGCTGCTCCTCAAATGAGCAGCCAAAACCAGTGGCCTGCCACGGCCCCCTGTGGGGATTACGATGCTGCAGCCACGAATTTCGCTCACTCGTCTCCCTTTGGAGTGCATTCGGTAGTGCCCAGTGGCGCAACCTTCGAGCGCGCACCTGTTTTGTCGACGCTGGCTGCAAGCGGCCTAAGCAATTCACGTATAGCTGCCTCAAGTGGCAGCTGTGAACGACAGCAGGCGCACCCCGCTAGGAGCCCGTTTTGCTCTGGGGCTGGCGGCGCCGCGGCCGGTATCCCTGTGGAAACCGCGCCGCTAATCGAGCTGGACGACTGTTCACCCTTGCTCGATCGCGTCGCTAACGCGCCAACGGTTCCCTTTGGAGCAGGCGCACAGACGCTGTTGCAAAACGCCGCCGAAATGATTCAGTCACTCTCGGGGGCAGTTAAGGCGCTTTCGGCTGTACCGAAATGCGCGCACCCCGCTGTACGGTTGGCAGTCCCGACTTACACCGGATACGGTGACCTGCTCAGTGCCAGGGATTATTGTGACTCCCTGGTACGCTACCAGATGGCAAATCGTTTGGAGGATCAGGAGGTGCTGGAACGCGTCGTTCCCGTAGCACTTACTGACACGGCGGCTAGGTGGTACCGGCTTTCTGGATACCGTGCAACAACCCTCGAGGAGTTCCGCGTGGCATTCCTGCGCGAATTCCTACCCGCTGACTACCAGAGTAGGATGCGGCGAGAGCTTGAGCTACGTACACAAGCTCCTGACGAGTCGCTTCAGGAGTACGTACGCGCGATGCAAGACCTGTTCTTAGTCGCCGAGCCCAAAGCTTCGAACGAGGAACGCGTCGAACGGGTGATCAGGCAGGCACATCCGACCTTTTCGGCGTACCTGCGCGGCGGCCGCTTCCGAGATTTAGAAGAATTGGCCGCCGAGGCAAAGCGCATTCAAGGCGACATTCTCGCCGCGCGAGCCTATCGCCCACCGCCGCCCGCCAGCGAGGCCCTTGAGCCACGCTGCGCGTGGGGAGGGCCTGTGCCCCTCCCCCAACGGCAACAACCCGGCCAAGCTGCCTTTGCGGCTACAAGCGGGTGTGCGTGGCAGCTGAGCGCGCGCGCTCTAGATCCCTACACATACGGAAGGCGGGCAGCCTGTGCTGCACCACCGCCCGAAATGCATGCGCAGGGACGCACTTCGACCCAACGCATCGCAGATGCGGACGCTCGTGACAACAGGCCCTTTGGTCATGCAGCGAGTCGACCCCGGCAGGGAGCTGAGGCCGCTCCGCCTCGGGAAAGGTACCGCGGCGGAGTGCGCTGTTTTCGCTGCCAACAACGAGGGCATATAGCAAGGGACTGCACCGCGCCCAGGCCTCCTGCGAGGTCGGGAAACGGGAGTGCGGGTCGCTCGTGAAGGCACGAGTGACCGAAACCTTGCTTGTCCCCTCGGCGTACCGAGCAGGTTGTGTTGCTGGGGCGCACGCGCCCTTTATTCCGGTGACCATTGTCGGCCGCGAATTTCCTGCGCTGCTGGACACGGGCGCAAGCGCCTCGTTGTTCGGCGAACAGGTGTTATCCCACTTGCAGAAGCACTCAGTGCGCTTGCGGGATTGCCGAACGACATTCAATCTTGCGAAAGGCGTGGCCCATTCGGCGGGCGCCGCAAGGCTGACTGTCAGGTGGGGAGAGCGAATGAGACGCACGCGTTTCGTTCATCTCCCCGGGCTCAGTGTTCCTATGATCCTCGGAAGGGACTTTCTCCTTAAAACCGGAATCATTGTGGACATTGCGAATGGCGGCTATCGCGACGGACCGTTTACGTTGCTAAAGCCGTTCATCAGCCCGCCGGCGTCCGATCTTGCCTGTGCAGATGGGGCGTCGGAAACGTGCCGCGCGCCAAGTTCGGGGGCAAGCCCTCGAGCTGTGCGCTCGCCTGCTAAGACTCCCCTTTGGGAAGGAGAGGCACGGCACGAACCGCGTCGCGCGCAGAATTCGGGGGCAGGCCCCTGCGCTATGCGCTTGTCGACTCAAAGTCCCCATAGGGATCGAGCGACACGGCACGAAGAGGCACCACATCCTCTGGCCGCCTGTGCGGTTCATTTGGATGATACACAGAAGGCTCGCTTGTCGGCACTGTTATGCCAGCACGAAGAGCTCTTCACCGATCAACCTGGCTGTACCGATTTGGCGAGCCACGCGATCGAAACTGGAGACGCGCTTCCTTTGAAGTGTAACCCCCGGCCCGTCAGCCTGGCCAAGAGGCAGGTGATCGATGGCTTGCTGGACGAGATGCTATCGGCCGACATTATCCGCCGCTCGTACAGCGCCTGGGCGTCTCCAATTGTGTTGGTGCCTAAGAAAGATGGCAGTCATCGCCTGTGCGTAGACTACCGCCGTCTGAACGGAGTGACTCGTAAGGATGCCTATCCGCTCCCCACGATTAACTCCATCGTAGGAACCCTGGGCAGTGCGAGGTACTTTACTACGCTGGATGCCTCCAAAGGTTACCTACAGGTCCGGATGGATCAACGTGACCGGTGCAAGACCGCGTTCACGTCCCACAGAGGGTTATTTGAGTTTACTCGTATGCCCTTTGGTCTTTGCAACGGTCCTGCGACCTTTCAGAGACTCATGGACCGCGTCCTCGGGGAAGCAAAGTGGTCATACTGCATGTGCTACCTCGACGACATCGTGATTTATTCACGAACTTTCGAAGAACACTTGGCCCATGTTGCCGATGTGCTCGAGAGGGTGAGGGCCGCCGGGATGACTTTGAATCCTGCGAAAGCCCAACTAGCGCAAACCCGAGTTCAGTTACTGGGGTTTACGCTGGGCGGAGGCTCCATTGAGCCGGACCGGGAGAAACTTCGGGCAATCCTCGATTTCCCCGCGCCCAAGGACGTACGTGGCCTTCGCCGCTTTTTGGGAATGGCCAACTTTTACCGGTCATTCATTCCGTCCTGTGCCCGAGTGCAGGCACCCTTGAGCAAGCTCTTGGGTAAGTCGGCCGCGTGGCAGTGGGGACCTGAGCAGCAGCAGGCCTTTCGCCAACTGTCTAGCGCCATTGCGGAGACAGCGCAGCTCAGACTCCCCGACCTGACCAGACCGTTCGTTGTCCAGACCGATGCGAGCGATCTGGGTTTAGGAGCAGTCCTCCTACAGGAATACGATGGTGTGTTGCAGCCGTTGGCCTTTGCCAGCCGCTCCTTGATTCCGGCAGAGAGGAATTATTCCGTGACCGAGAAGGAGTGCCTCGCTATCGTGTTTGCACTACGTAAGTTCGATGTTTACCTTGATGGTACGAAATTCGTAGTGCAGACGGACCACAGTGCGCTCAGTTGGCTGATGCGGCTCCGTGAGCCTGCGGGCCGGCTGGCGCGCTGGGCTCTCCTGATACAGCATTATGACTTTTCAGTGCAGTATCGAAAGGGGAGCACCAACGTGGTAGCTGACGCGCTATCCCGTGCCCCATTGTGCACCAAGAGCATTCCTCCAGGTGTTACAGCCACTGCCGGTGCCTTTGCGCCAGCAAGTGTCGGAGGCGAAACGAGCGCAGAGAGAGGCGAGTCCGCAAGCGGGCAAACCTGTCATTCCGCTCTCCAGGCAAGCAGCGCGCCGCAAAACGAGCGAGCGGGGGAGCTTCTCGAAAGCGAACCCACGACGCCGTTGGCTGCAGTCCTGAGTGGGGGCGAGACCGGACTCCCCTTTGGGAGAATTGGAATCGCATTCAGCAGGCAAGAGCTACTGAAGGCCCAGCAAATTGATCCGTTTTGTCGCGGAGTGAGCGACGGTCTCAGGGAGACGGAGCGCCGAGACGCTGCTGGTAGTGCGGCGGGCGCAGGGGGACCGGAACCAGCGTGTGTCGCTGGGTCCCCCGCGGATTCATATTTGCTGGATCACGATGGGCTCCTGCTGAAATACATAGCCACCGATGACGAGGCTGTGGACCCGTTTAAGGTGGTTATCCCCAAGAGTCTGAGAAGCGCACTGTTGCGATCATCTCATGACGAACCCTTGGCCGGTCATTTGAGTGGCTCCAAAGTTTTTGCGAAACTAAGCCAAACTGTGACCTGGCCTGGCATAAAGCGTGACATTTTTCGCTATTGCCGTTCCTGCCATGTCTGTCAAACGGTGAAATCAAGGGGTGGCAAGCCGCCCGGGTTGATGAAACCAATTGACAGTGAGCGTCCGTGGCAAGTGGCCACCTGCGATCTTATGGGGCCTTTCCCCAGGAGTAAGCAGGGGTTCACACACCTGATGGTAGTCGTCGATCATTTTTCGAAATGGGTGGAGTTGTTTCCGCTTCGAAAAGTGACCGCGCGAGCGGTGCTGGAGAGGCTACAGGAAGTTTTTTGTCGGTTCGGCTTTCCGAAAAGACTAATTACGGACAACGCGTCCTATTTCACTGCTCGGGTGTTTGGTGCTACGTGCCGTTCCCTGGGAATTAATCACTGCACCACATCGCCCTACCATCCCCAGTCCAATTTGACGGAGAGGGTCAATAGAACCTTCAAACCAATGTTGGCGGCCTTTGCCGTGAGTCAAAAGGATTGGGCAGACCACTTGAGTGAGCTCGCGTTCGCAATCCGAACCGCCGAGAATCGCTCGACTGGTTTCTCTCCCGCTTTCCTCAATTTTGGAAGGGAGCTGGCAAATCCGGTGACCAGTGTCATTCAATGTCAGCTCGGGGATGAGGAGGCGCCGGCAGACTGTTCTGCGTACGCTTCAGCACTTCGGGACAGGCTTTGTCGGGCTCTCTGTAGAGCAAGGCAGAGTTTGACTTCGGCCAGGGCCCAGCAGAAGGCTCAGTACGACCGGAAGCATCGCCATCTTTCATTTAAGGTAGGTGATTTAGTCCTGAAGCGCAACCACGCTCTTAGCGACGCGAGCAAGGGGTTCTCAGCCTCGCTCGCTCCTAAGTGGCTTGGTCCGTACCGAGTAGAGAAAGTTTGGTCTCCGCTCGCGTACTTGCTGAAGGATTCCCCTTCGGGAAAACTCAGCCGTGCCCATATCGCCGACCTGAAAGCCTTTGCGTCGCGGTCCGACGAGCTCGCGCCGGTGCCCAGTGGCACCACGCGCAAGCAACAGGGCACACCCGGCGCGAAGGACCGCATTCGGACCACGCACCGGTACAACCTGAGGAGACGGTCACCTGTGTGATATCGCGCCTCACGGCGGACTCTTTCCGCCACCGAAGGCCCTCAGTTATATTGCTTATCCTCCGTGGGTTAGCTTCTTTGCGGCCAGTGCACGAAAAGAAGCTGGCCCCAGCCCAGCTTTCTGCTAATGTTGTTAGCAGTGTGTTGTAGCAGTGTGCATTTTTATTTTTATTTTTATTTGGTGAGCATGCTGAGTGTAATTATTGTGTTAATGTTTTAAGTGTACAGTTGTATAGCTCATTTTTTTTTTTTTGTAACTTGTAACTTGTTTTCTTCTGTGTCTTTTTTCTCTCTTCTCGTTTTCGTTTTTTTTTACCTTTTTCTTTGGCCAAGAAGGGGGTCATGTCCTGTCGTGTCGTGTGTAATTGGCGTGTCGTGCAGCGCGCGGGGGTGACAATGGTCACGTTGCCTCGTTGGTGCGGGGGAGAGGGAAGCTTCGACCCTGGATCGGCGCGGCGTGTTGTGAACAACGGGCGGCATGGCGGACGTCGAGGAGTGATGCGCGGTACCACGAGGAGAACGTGCGTGTGTGTGTGCGTGTGTGTGTGCGGGCGTGCGTGCGTGCGTGGAGGCCGTGGCTCGTTGCCGCACCAACTCCATCGGATCGCCGCGGATACCGATGGTGGACGGGACCCTATGACATCACGCCAGGAGCTCGGCTCTCTGCAGTCGCCGACGCCGTGCGAACGCCCTGCAACCGCCGCTGTGGCTGCTCATCCATCCTGCATACGGCGGCGTGCCAGCTGACCTGGCATTGTCCTGCCCCGTCCACCTGGAGTTCGGGACCACCTCCACCACGAAAGCGGCACTCATCGGGCTCGCCGGCAACTTCGACGGAACAACGGTGAGCCCGTTCCTGCGTTAACGTGGCCTGCAATCAAGCCTACGCTCGCAGCTCCCGCGACTTCGGCCACCGCCCTAGCCACAGAGCCGCGTTCTCTTCGCACCCCTGGACATTGCCCCGCGCTAGCAGCAGACTCTTTTGTTAATATTTCTTCCCCCCTTCGCGGCGTCATTTTCTTGTATTTTAGAGTGTATGATCTTTTACTTATTATTTTTCCGTTATCATTGTATGTATGTTTTTTTTTTGTACGCATAGTGCTTGCTGGGCTGAGGTAGCAATTAGCTAGTGCATGAAAGGCTCAGTTGTCTTTGGTGCATTAGCCCCTACCAGCTTCTTCGCCAGACTGGTAGGGGGGGCAATTAAGGAGAGGAGGATGTGGGGATTTGGGGAATTCGACGCGCCATTGCGCGGGCGCATTTCACCCATGTCTGCAATCCTTTTTGCCACGTCGTCCTTGCTCCGAACCAGTTTTGGCGGTGGCGCTCCACTTGCGCTGGTTCGCGGTGAGGGCGGAGTTAGTGACGTCACGGAGCGGCCCCTGGTGGCTACTGCCGTGACGGTAGCGACTCTCTTGCTCCTTGGGACAGCGCCCGGTACGTACATGCTTCCTCTCGTCCGCCGACACCTTTGTGACTAGGACTGAGCTCACGCACGGTGCCTTTGCCCGTGCGGGGAGCGCGTACCTCGTGTTGTTCCTATCCCGACGCTAAGCCGAAGAACGGGTGCCTAGTGCTCGCGCGAGGTCGTACCACGCCGAGCCGCACTCATCGGAGGCCCAAGCCGAAGGAGATTGCCCGAGCTCTCGCGAGTTGACCCATCGGTTATCGCGAGAGCGAGTAGCATAGCCGCCGGGACTTTTCCTAGCGGCGCGTCCCAGCTTGAGCCTGTGCTCTCGCAGCGACGTGCTACAGGCGCCCCTAACTGTATTTTCGCCCTTGGTGCGGGACCCCTTTGGGTCCCCGCCGTCCCGGGACCGGGCGTTCGTGCAGTGTTGGGTGCCGTCGGAGACAATAAACGGTTTCCGTCAATTTAGGGCATTACTGTGTTCTTGCGTGCGTCGCTCGGTAGCCCCTCGTGGCCTGAGCTCACGCGCAGCGGCGCTAGAGGCTGACGGCTGACGCGGCCCTGTGGCTCGCTAAGCTCGAACCCGCGGTGGTCGGTACTCCTGTGAGACCCTAAGACCCCACAAGGTGCACGAAAGCAGATTTGTATACACGTCATACCGCAGGCACCCGCACGGCTGCTTAGTAGCTATGGTGTTTGACTGCTAAGTATGATGCCATGGGATTAAATCCCGGCCACGGCGGCTACACTTCAATGGGGGCGAAGTCCGAAAACACCTGTGTACTTAGATTTACGTACACGCTAAAGAACCCCAGGTGGTCCGACGTCCCCCACTACGGCGTGCCTCATCATCAGGTCATGGTTTCGGTACGTAAAACCCCATAATTTAATTTTTTTTCCGCTCCTTTCATTGGATCACTCTTTTACAGCGGAGCTAATAGCTGCTAGTCGATCACAATTTTTCTTGCCGCGTCCTCACAGAAAAAGATGCATTGCGTGACTGAAGCTAAAATGCATACATTCTTTGGTTTTACGCATACAACATACCGCACAGCATTCGTTTCAACAAGGAACAAGCACAAAACAAGTTATCCAACCCGATCATCCATGATAAGGCGCTCCTGATAAGAATGCGAAGCACCGTAGCGCTCCCCGTATACGTTTCTTGGTAAATATTACTTTTGCGCAAGTTGTCACTGCGACAGAAGCTTGCGACGGGGGGAATGACGTCAGTCGCCTTTTGCATATAGAAAAAAAAACACAGCCTAGCAACTGATTTCATTGCTGGTGCCACACCGCTATAGGCGGGCAAGGCATAGCTCGGACTTCCGAGGAGCAGCATGAATACGACGGGTGGCGAAAAGAAATGGCAATACGACCAGCAGCGGCTTGCTGCCAAAATTACCATTACTCTAGATCAATAAAGCATTGCATACGCCACTCAGCAATTGTAGTGTCGGCTTTCAATAGCTTCATTGCACATCCACTTTCGCAGGGCTGGGATGGCGAGTCAATGTTTTTTCCATTTAAGATATACTCCTCGAGCTCCCCAGCTTTGACTGCGGCTTGTGCACGAGTCTGCGTGCTTTGCATCGACGACAAACGACCACGTGGCAGGCGTACCCACGAATTTTAAACATTACCTGTCCGACTTTTCCGCACTGCATCAGCGTAACCCAAAGTCCCGCAATACTGAAAACAATATTTCAAAAGGGCGACCGAATTTCATTTTCCAACTGGCAATGGCGAGACTACATGTACTTCTAATAGCATGCGTATTTACGGCACTCATTTGTGACTTTCCTGCTGTGTTATAGCAGTGCTATTATCCTGAAAAAAATTGTGCTATAACCTGGCAAAGACGTTACGACCAAGTGCTCTAAATATGCATGTGTAAGAAAGGGCATACGATTGTGCTGTTGCTAACTGAATTCTTTGAAATTTGGACGGCATTCTGAAGTGCACGGATGGATCAGAAAGAATTTGTCCCTATTTTTTAGCCCAATTATGGCTGTGAATTCGAAGTCAACATATCTATTCCGAGCGGTGGACTTTTCTGGGACCGGCCCGGCCTTATCTGCCGGTAACTCCGCGGCTCCGGGCTGCTGTCAGTTGTTGAAGATGGTGGTTGCGCTTCCCACGTCCACGATTGGAGCAAGGGCCTTACGACCACCAAAATCCTAAGGGGAATGCAGCCCCCACACGGGGAAAGGTGTCTCGTTTTGAGGAGTGTAAGGTGGTGGTATTGCGAGTTCGCAAAAGACCTTGAAAGAAAAACAGCAGTCTTGCGGTGGTTCAAAACAGTCAGCCGAACGAATTCTACCACAGGGGCATCTGAAGTTTAGTTATGCGATAGTCCAATTATCTGAAGCAGCGGGGCGACTTTATGGAAAAATAGTGCAATGTACGTAGGCTAGTGTGCCATATTTTTATTTACCTGTATGTACCTTACTTTGGCTAATAAGAAATAAGCGCAAATTCGCCCTCGTACAATATATTGAAAGTGTGGCGCATTGCGTTACATTGTTTCACTGCGCTGAAGTTTGGAAGCTAGCTGATGGGTCGGTGTCCAAAATTCCTGGAGATTTTTTAGACTAGCCTTGAACGCCAGCCTTGCACGTGCACCGGCCGCCATCGTCGGCTCTCATTATGCCAAGAAGTATGTGAAAATAGGAGAAGAATGAATAATGGGTAGTCGCAAAGATCAACGAAGCATCAAAAAAAACCTTCCCTTAGCGGAAAATTCTGGTAGGCAAAGCTTGTCCTGCGTGCACCTTACTTTCGTCACGGTCAAGTAACCTACAAGTAACAGGGCCGGATTTCATCGGCCTCCCGCTCTCTCAGCTCCGGATCTTCTCGTTGCTGTCGGATTGTCAAGGCTCGGGAGGCTCTAACAGCTAGACAGGTACGCCGACAGCGAGCCCTTTCACGCGCGAGTTCTCGCAGCCGCTCGTCGAACGCTGCCCGTTCCTCGGGGGAACGTACCACGCGTGGCGGTCCTATTTGTTTTCCGAGAATGTGTAGAACGGAAACGAAGTTACCGCAACGCACTCGAAACCCTTTCCGGCCCTTTCGCTTCCCGGCTGAAGTGAAACGACTCTGATTGGTTGTGCGCGTGGCGTGACAGTTCGCCTATGCAGCTTTAATCCTTCCTAATGACTCACGCTTCGGATCCGGAGCAGCTGTCAACTTATCAAATCGCCCTTTCCCGCAGCGGCTCTGCTCTGGGAGTTTTGGCGTGACCATATCTCCACCGAAACTAGCTATCCAAGAGAAGCTTGGAAGCTCGAAAAATGATTTGGTTGATCTTTCTTTCGCAGGAACCGGTGCAAGACGATAAAGAAACGTGTGTTTACAGCAACTGTTGCATGCTTGCTTCATGAACTCATTTTTCACTGCAGCGAAAGCCGCACAATTTGTGGGTCGGCGACCATGTTGGAAGTTCGCTTAGCACACAGAATCCTGTTGCCGAGCGGTGCCGTGCTGTCGAGTCGCATTTTCGTCCGGCTCCGGAATGTCGTGGGGAGCCAGTTGAGTTGCGACGCGCTCAGCTTCAAGAATGCGAGTCACGGGGTTCACAGCGTGGGCCGAGAACGCACGAAGGCGATCTGCTTCAAGCTGGCGTCTCTCTCACCGGACCAAAGCGAGCTTCATCCGTGGACGTCGTTGCTTGTATGAAGAGTACATTATGAAGCTTGTATGAAGGGTGCACACAAAGCGAGTGCATGAAGCGAATGCATACAGCGAAAGAAAGAGTGCATACTCTTCGATACACAAGTACACACTCACACACACACACACATACACATAAATCATACCCTGCCTTTTGTTAATGGGAGTTGCTGACTACTAGGGAGTACGACGGACGCCTTGAACGTGTCATGGCTTCAGAGGAAGCATGCGCATACGTATGTATAGCAATTAGAATTAGTTCTATCCGGAAGAATAGCTTGCTTCCTCATTACCATGCGTCCACGGATACACAAAGGCGAGCCTTCTGGTTCTTTTTTCTTTCCCTCACACGCCTGAGGTCGCCGCTATCGCGGATGCGCACATGCGAGCGGCATCTGCTAGTGCTGCAAGAAACCCAGCGGCGCATGCGGCCCGCATGCTCTATTTTGATTGGTTGACCTATTCGACAAATGGGACAGCCAGGCCGCAGCTAGCGCGGTCACGAAACCCGGAAGATTTGCAAGGAAGAGCTTCGCTTTTGAAACAGGACGCGCGTTTTTTGTCGGCGATTTTAGCGTGGCGTCGCCAATCTGCATGCAATAAGTACGCAACCATTTTACCGTGCACAGCAAAATAATAATCATCATCACCATCATTATCAGCCTGGTTACGGCCACTGCAGGGCAAAGGCCTCTCCCATACTTCTCCAACTACCCCGGTCATGTACCAAAATGGAAGTGGAAAAATAATATGAACTGCTAAATTTTTACGCCATAGGTTGCCGTGGTTTTGTTGGGGGGGTACATCTGCGTCGCAATTTGCACTGCTTTCTGCTTGCACGCAATTTCACGCTATCTTGCACGCAATTTCTGCTTTATATAATCTCTGCTCCCATGAATGTGACTTCAGTCGTACAAGCGACAACCTACTCAAGAGCAGACATACGGGAATCCGTTTTCCAGTCATCAGGCCTAGGCAGCCACTATGCAAAATCAATAAAACGCCGTTCGCGCCTTCGCCCCATTGTCTTCATCACATTTCTGTGCTGTTGATGCTGGCGCCTTAAGACGGTCGCTGTGTGCCTGTAGCGGACATAATACCGTCCTTGTCGTTGACTTGACGAGTTGGGTTTACCGCGCTGCTGCGCTCCTATAAGTCATACTTCACAGGCTAATGCGTAGCTAGTGTGCGATGACTAAAATAAAAATACACCAACGTTTCCGCTGTCCCACTTTTGGGCCATCATGGGTTGCGCAACGGTGCTTTTTTTAGTCAATAAGTTTTTCTTTCCTGCACGTACTGGCGCAATATTTCCCTTGATTTCCGCCAATGTTTCTTTCCCCTTAAGAAGGCGCAAAATCTCTACATCCAAGGAAAGTTTTCTCGGGGTGAGAAGCACTGTCAGCAAATGCGGCAGTCAGGAGAGCCTTTTAAGAAGCTTTTGGTCTACGCATGTCAAATAATGACGGCACACAAACATACTGACATATTTCACTGAAGCACACTTGGAAACCCATTAAAACTGGAGAATTGTTGTAATTTGACAACGTTACTGACCGTACCAAGATTACATTTTCTTTCACACAATGCTGTCGGAAGGGAAACAACAAAATTTGCCACTTCGCAACTCTACTATCAAAATCTTCATTTTTTTTTAATGCGGAGAAACGCATCAAATGTTGTGTATGTTACTGTATATGCAATATCGGCACATATATACAGTGCTCAGTGAGTGAAACGCGACACTCGGACAGTATTGGGGCTGGTGATTCTTACGCCACTGGTTAGCGCTGGGTGATCACTGAGGTTGCCCAATTGCGTTAAGATGCATCGAAATGACTCCCGTTTTTATGTGACACAAAAGTGCATCAGCTAAATCTACCCAGCGTAAAATGGTGGCGGAGAAAAGTGCCTGCCGTCATGCTGTCTGGACATCGTGTTTCTATTGCTGAGCCCTGCGCGTGTATTGATGCGAAGGCACCGAATGGCCCACTGAGCGAAACAGTCGGCGTCTGTATCAGGGAAATGGCACCTAAATTTCCATTGGCTCCTAGGCCACGTCACGTGCGTGCCTTGACCTAGCAAAGCGGCCGAGAGGGGACACCTCCATGCCACGCTGGTGCGCGAGGGCATGGCCGCGACGCCACTTCACCGTCGCTCTCAGAAGCCTTTTGTTATCCGCGCGCTCCTTGTCTGCAGAAGCTTTGCGCCTGCGTTCTAGCTTCCCCTCGGTAAGCGCTACAAAAAATTAATCTGTAAGAAAGCAGAATCAATCCAAAAGGGAAAAAAATTTCGGCGGCAGTGGGTTTCGAACCTAAAGCTCCATGTTCAGAAGCCGAGTGTCCTACCCACAGGGCCTAAGCAGTGCCTCCTAAATAGCAAGTCTGGGCACTCCACTCTACGACATCATGCTACTTGGACCAAAATTTAAATTGCCAAGCCGGGCGTGACGAAATCGGTGACGTCAAAATCACCGCGGCTTGCTCGGAAGCATCCCCATTAGATTACATAGCAGTCGGGCAGGGTAGCATGATGTCAGAGGTCGAAGTGCACCAGCCTTATGCTATCTAGGAGGCTTTAGCCAAGCGTCTCAACGCGCTCGCTCGCTCGTGAGCAGTTCATGACACGAAGGACCGCTCAGCGGCGTTCAGTTGAGCAATAATGCTTTCGCATTCACAGCTCATAAGAAGTACTTAGGTGCACTTAGAATTTTTTCTTTAAGATGCTGCAAGATTCTCAACAATTCCGCACTTCCTAATTAAGTTACACAGTGGTTTCGAGACAACTACTTAATTTGAAGATGCACTAAAACTTAATTCGATATTACTTTTCCGATATTAAAGAAATTAGTACCTTGCGTCCTTTTCGTTCCACGTCACATGGAACACCTTCGGGCGCGCCGAGTATGTAGGAATCTTGGTTGTCCTCACATTGTAGCTTGCAGTCTCTAACGCCATATGCCTGAAAAATGTCATGCGTGTAATTAGGTTCGGAGACTAAGCTACAATTTTGTGCCCTGCCGTGAAAAACGGTGCACCAGAGAACGTTGTCTACGTACTTTATTGTAGTGCATTCCAGCTCTGCCTGGGTAGCAGCGTCTGCAGTATTCGTTGCCAGATATTCGCCGGCCGGGTAAGCCTTCCCGCTTGATTGGTTTGCGCTGTCGCTTACTCAGACAGCTCCATTCGGAGCGGCTAAATAAAGACAAATGGAACATATGCAGATACAGAGCTCATGTTGAAATATATGGGAAGCAAAACTTTAGTGAAGCGGTTAAGTAAATATGAACACGTTTCAGCGATAAGTAATGGAATGGAATCAAGCGCCGTGTAGACACACCATGGTCGTGCAGCGCGAATACACCTAGTTTTATCTTATCTATGTCCACCGGAAAAATACAGTACCTAAAAATGTAGGCCTCAGGAGAGCACCTGAGGCTATAAGGCGAGCAGCGCAGGATCTCTAGGGCATCGCTTGGGTGTTGAGAATTGCAATGCTAGAGCCAGGGCGGTCAATGGGGTGTGCGACCGCCGAGACGAGAAAGTGCCGAGCGCTATTCGGGTGCAAGATAGACTGTTCCGAATAGCGAATAGCCAATGTAATACACTCCCTGCACATGAAGGCCTCGACGAATGCTCAACCTACCAGTCCAGGTTTGGCGTTTCCCATTTGCCCCTTTAACGTCCTAGAGACGCCGCCGCACTGCTCTAAATAATGACAGATCATTCCATTTAGCAGCTGGGCAAATGTGAATGTGCGCGTTTACCAGCAAGCATAGCGAAGGAGCACTGGAAGACACCGCCCCGTTCTCAAGGCGCCAATGCGTCTAGATACGCTCTGCAATGCCGCGAGCGGCCGCGTGCGCCTTATCTTGGAGTCAGCTTGTGTGGAGGCAAAGGCTAGGCCGCACGAGATTGCTGATGACTTCGTGTGCGATGTTTATCGCGGCCCTAGTTCCCATTGAAGCGAGAGAAAGCAAGAAGGGGGATTTGGGGCTCGCCGCTGCTGCCACTGTTCACCGTGCCAGCGTTGTGACAGCGAGTATTCGTGTTCATCGAGTGAAATCTGTTCATGCTTGCTTATGCGTGCGCGACACCATGCTTAGGAATTGACTTATTCAGCGAATTTTGCTCTAATTTAGGGGGTCGGTAAAATTACCAACCTTCCTTCGTGTAGTTGTCTAATAACCACTGTCGCGGTCAAAGCTTCGCCTTTCTGGCCAACTAGAAACTTTTTTTTCGAACCCATCAATGGCTTACGTTACGAATTCCGCTCCTCCTCTATTATCTAGATTGCATTGTCGGTGCCCAGAATAGCGTATTAAAAAAGCTTCTGTAGTGATTTAGCAATAGATGCGAGATAAATGCTTTAGAATTACGTCGCACATCTTTGAGGTCCCGGATCCATGATTGCGCTGTCCACAATGGCAAGTATTGTTGAGCAGCTCACTCGATATACGTTCTGCATTCTAAGAACAAAGTGCAACTGATGGTGGTGCGAAGCAGACCAACGTCAGTTGCACTATATACATGTATGTGTGTGTGTGTGTTCGTGTGTGTGTGCATGCATGCAGGGTTTCCCAACTATCATGCACCACGATTTAATAGTGTGCCCGCTACATAAAATTGTTTTTTCGAGCGTAAAAGAAGCCGGCGAATGCAGGTAAAATTTAAATTAAATTATGGGGCTTTACGTGCCAAAACCACTTTCTGATTATGAGGCACGCTGTAGTGGAGGACTACGAAAATTTCGACCACCTTGGGTTCTTTAACGTGCACCTAAATCTAAGTACGTGGGTGTTTTCGCATTTCTCCCCCATCGAAATGCGGCCGCCGTGGCCGGGATTTGATCCCGCGACCTCGTGCTCAGCAGCCTAGCACCATAGCCACTGAGCAACCGCGGGGGGTAGATAAAATTTCGAAAGGGCTTAAGCTTCGTCTTTAAGAGTAGAAGGCGATAGCCTTCAAAGATCCCTGACTAGTTGTCACTCTGGCGACCACAGCTTTCTTGTGGATGCGCGTAGGCGAGCGCCATCTCGGTGGTACTGTTGCAAGAAACTGAGTGGGCCGCACCGCTCTATGAATGGTAGAAACGTTGGAGAAGAGGTTTGAGTTTCCGCCTAACAGAATTATGTTTTCTGCTATATTGAAATTACAATCCCATGCTATCATGCCTGTAGGTTGTGGTTAGGTTTTGCTTTACGATTTTTCTTACGTATTTCCCTTTCAGGAATTTCATTAGTTCAGTTCTGGTTTGGAATTATTTTTCGCATTACGACGTCCGGCACCGATACTGGATTTCTAGCGACACGGAGCCATTAACGCTCCCGCATTAATAGGCACTTTGCGTGTGTTCGGGGACTTCTTACACGCTTTGCCAACTGCTGAAGTCCCGAACAACACCTGCTGGTGGCCTGCTACAACCCATTCCATATCCGAAGACACCGTTTTACGTCATTGAAATGGACCTCTTTGGACGACCTCCTATCACGCCGACAAGACATCGATGGATTGTGGCTGCTATCGACCACCCTACACGCTACGCAGAGGCGGCACCTCTACGCTCTTGCTTTGCGTCAGACGTCGCCCCCCTCTTTCTGGAAGCCATGGTGTTATGTCTTAAAGCACCTCGCGTCCTGTTGAGTGATCAAGGCAAGACTATTTAGTAGGGAATCCTAGAAGAAGTACTCATAACTTTCACACAGTTCATAAGACGACGTCAGCTTACCTTCCACAAGAGATGGCTTGACGGAGCGATTTCATCGCACATTAGCTTATATGATATATATGCATATCGAACTAGACCACCGTCTCTGGGACAGAATTCTTCCATTTGCGACGTTTTCGCATAATTCCTATGTCCGACGAACCACTGGCTATACTCCCCTTTCTACCCGACTCATGAGCAATCACCTATATTTACACTCGGTGCCTTTTTTTCCCTGTCCCTACTAGCTCCTCGGTGTCTGTATCCAATAGAGTCAAGACTTGACGAATGTCGACAGCGAGCTTGACTCGATACAGAAGCCAGCCAGTAAAACCGCAAGCAGTGTTACGACAATTCTCATCGCGACCTTTCCTTTCGCCCTGGAGATAAGGTGCTGCTCTGGGCACCCGTTCGTTCCCCTGGCTTGTGTGAAAGGTGCCTGTCGCGTTTGCTAGGCGTCAACATCATTACAGAACACTGCTCCCCTGTGAACTACAGTGTCACTACCGTTGAAGTCCCTTCACGCCATTGTTGCGTTGGTTCTGAGACTGACCACGCTTCGCGTCTCGAACCGTTTGCTCATCGTTTCTTGCCAGTCTATGTTGCGGCCTGGCTACCAGCTTCAGCACGCGGGGAAATTTAGTGTGAGCGCTGCGTGTGCATTTCACCTTCTTCATATGTACATACTCAGCTTCACCACTCGAGGATTAAAGAGTTTCAGTGCTGCTTGGTTCAAGATGCGCTACAGCGATACGTGACGTGTTAGTGTCTTCGCATTTGCACGTCGTATGCTACAAGTTACTGTGGTGGTTGCCTCCTGCAAAACTAAAGACCACACTGACAATGATTACGTAGCAAAATGGCCGAGCTCATGCAACCGATACTCGCTGACAACTTTCGGCGGCTATGAAGCGAAAGCTACGGAGGCGAACTGCGCACACGCGAGCGCGCTTCTGAAAAGAGGCCCACGTTTTTAATCCACGTTAGTTTAGGCTGGGGAAGCGCAAACATGAACACCTCATTAGCAACAGGTAAATAAGACAGAACACACCCCTGGCTCCTTTTGGCTCCTTTTGGTTAAAGAGGCGTGCACTTCCCGCAGCGCTGCAAGAAACTACTGAAATAGAGTATAGGCTGTTCCACGGCCATGCTTTTGAATACGTTAAAGATTGCCTAGACCATTTCGACTACCCGCCGCAGTGGCTTAGGGCTAAGGCTATGGTGTTGAATGTTTAAGCACGAGGCCGCGGGATCAAATCCCGGCCACGGGGGCCGCAATTCGAAGGAGGCGAAGTGCAAGGACGCCCGTGTTCAGTGCATTTTGGGCTCATTAAAGATCCCCTGGTGGCCAAAATTAATCTGGAGACCTACACGACCGTCTACCTCACTATCAAATCGTGGTTTTGTACCATAAAACCACAGAATTCATAACCATTTCGATTTGGTTGCCGGCTTTAATGACTTTGATGACGCACGGAAGATGAGGAACGTCCTAGCCCTATAAAGCTCTTAGCGAACATGACATGAGAATCTAGAAGGCTCTTTCACCACCTGATAGAAATTTTGCCGATAGCATCTTGGTTCCCACTGCTGCGCCGAAAGAAAGAGCCGAACAAGTAGCATCTTCCTAAAACTGGTAGACAAAAGTATTTGCGTTCCTGCTGGAGATATTCATCGCCAGTAAATATTGAAATGAGCTTTCGCTTCCTCTAAACTGACCAGAAATGCTAGTTATGAACGCATAGAGCATCCACTTTCTGAGATCATTCGGGAAATCCGGCGTCCCTAGGCCTGTCGAGACGCGCCCGCATAGCAACAACATCATCATCATCAGCCTGGCTATGCCCACAGCAGGGCAAACGCTTCTCCCATACTTCTCCAACTACCCCAGTCATGTGCTAATTGTGGCCATGTTGTTCCTGCAATCTTCTTAATCTCGTCCGCCCACCCAACTTTCTGCCACCCGCTGCTACGCTTCCCTTCTCTTGAAATCCACTCCGTAACCCTTAATGACCATCGGTCATCTTCCCTCCTCATTACATGCCCGGCCCATGCCCATTTCTTTTTCTTGATTTCAACTAAGATGTCATTAACTCGAGTTCGTTCCTTCACCCAATTTGCGCTCTTCTTAACCCCTTAACGTCACACCCATCATTCTTCTTTCTATAGCTCGTTGCGTCGTCCGCAACATTATGCAACCAAATAATGGTTGCTAATGCCTTGTCTTGGCGTGGATACGTTTGTCAGAAGCCACTTGATGGCGCCCTGTCATTGAACATCTTCCTTGCGTTTGCGTTTCCCTATGTTCAATTAAAAGTTTAGAAGGGATGCTCGTACGAAATTAAACTCTAGTCTAAGGCCCAAACAGTGTAACCTTCTTTTTTTTCGACCAACCTGTAACCTTACGCGAGGCCTCCTTAAAGCGAAGGACCGATCGAAGAAGCAAGCGTACTCTAAAAGCTCCCTTCGCGTGTCCACCCGTAACGGTTGCCGTACGCCTGGGTTCGAGATCATCTCTTATAAGCTTTACACGAACACCTTTTTTCAATAAAAAGAAAGTTGGAGGGTCATATATTCTTTAAATTGAATTGCTAATATACAGACGCGTGCACGCTTTCTTCCAGTTTTGTTTACTCAACGCGAGAACCCCCCGCAGTCGAGCGCAAAACGATATGTTCCAGCGGCACCAGTACGCCGGCATTGCGAGACGCCACTCATGCTGAATGTGCGATTCAAACGAATTCTGAAGCCTGGCGCCTGGCGCCTGGCGCCGTACTCGCACTCCTCCACCTGCGGGTGACAGCACGCATGCGCAACCAATCACGTGGGCCAGCAGTGAGGTGGAGCGCTCGTTTTATTTCATTTTTAATTTCATTTTATTTCCTTAAAGGCCCCATTGAAGGGGTATTGAAGGGGTAGGTCAGGAGCAGCTTCAGAACGTACGATGGTAGTTTCGGAGCAACCTTAAACTGAGGAAGTACCAAGGAAGCCTTCACCGAGGGCCCCGCAGTCAGGAAGCTTTCAGAATGACATAAAGTGGCCTCATAGCTTGGTGAGGTAAAGAGGATTTCATTATTTAGGCCTAAGACTATCTACTGTTTAAAAATGCTGCTTTGACTATTCTTAACTATAGATGGCGAGCCAATCTAGTTTGGAACGTCGACTACTCGCACCTAGATGGCGCGGTGAAGTTTCGCGCTGTGAGACGCCTACATGTATTACACTATACTAAAACTCTATCTAATAGCGCCCCACAAAGTTTCGCGCACAGACCACGCTAACGCTAAGCAATCATGTCACGCTAAATCAAAACTGCCTAACGTCAAGCGCGTCATAGGTGCCAGCGCAGCTGCACCAGCGGTTGCGGCATATGCAAGGGAGTGCGGCGACCGCTGCGGCACTTGTGTCAGCGTAGTGGGGTACGGTGTTAAAAAAAAGTATGATTTATAATGTATACAGCCCATGCATGTAGCCTAAACATCTTTGCTCGTAATGCATCCCCATAGGAATGTAGTGGCTCCACGAATTTACACGGTAAGTCAGTCCACCTGCCTGCAGGTAGAAGTACTGTCCTACCTGCAGCCAACGAATTAGTGCGCTCACTGCCTTTAGTTCAAGCGCAAACCTTAAGTTGAGACCCGCCGGTATGCCGGCTGCCTGAACTAAGGGCCCGTTCACACTAGGCCGATAGGGCGCTGATTTGGGTCTTCCGAGTTAACTGTGATTCCGTCCGGGCGACAGCGATATTGGTTGGTAATAACTTTATTGATTTGTCCGGCAAGTTTTTGGCGACCCTGATTCAGGTCTTTCACGACCGTAGGTCGAGATTTTGTCTCAGCGCCACCTCGCGTGCCTGCAGGACGGCCCAAAGTTGGTTGCCCAGGTCGGAGCTGCGCAGAGCGGCGGCCGATCCCAGCGATAAGGTTACGGAGTTTGAGTCGTTTTTGCGTTTGGCGGTACATTCCCATGGCATGTGTTCGAGTGTAGCTGTGTCCTGTTTGCATATCTTACATGTGTCTTCATTGCGGGCTTCAGGGAATATTCGTTAGAGGTGAAACAGGTTCGGGAAGATATTGGTTTGTAGTTGGCGTAGGGCCACTGCTTGTGCCCTGTTTAGGTCTTTGTGTAGTGGTGGGAATTTTCTTTTGAATTATTGGTACATCCTTGTGATGTAGTTGTATCTGCTCAGGGGGAAGAATGCAAAGGAAGGAAGGAAAGGTAGGGGGATAAACTAGACGCACGCTTGGTTTGCTCAGTCAGTCTCTTTCGGCGCGGCAGTCTTCCCTAGAGTCCGGCCGGGCGTGGTACTTAGGCTGTCACACTCTGCGGTGGGCTACCGCGATATAAACTGAAACATTTCTCACTTTGTGCTGTGAGCACGCAACAAGCAGGACGTGGCGACACGTCTCGACAAGCGACAACACGCTACAGAAATCAGGAGTTAGAGCCGTTTTCGAAGCCCGGCCCCTAATAGCAACTGGTATTGGTACGACGCAACGATGTTCACATACGCAAGTCCGTGTATTTTGCAGCATGATAATATGATTCCATATCAGCGCTGCATGCTTTTCACTGTATCTGAAGGAAACGACAAGTGGTGGCCGTACAGAGGCAACTGTCCAAAAATGCAGCAATCTGGTAAATTGCTATTCGTATGCAGAAGATTATTGTACCATCTATCGCACAAGCAAAAATCAGTAATGCATGGTCTTTGCGATGTAACCACGCACCTGGGAGCTGCCGAGGGCGTCGTAAACATATAGGATCCCTTGCTCCCCTAATGCAGACGCTGCTGTTACGGCGAACATGCTCAGAAACCGAGAACTGATTTCTGAAACAGTTCCCAGTTGACACCGTGACATTGCTATCGGAGCACGACGACTGAAAACTAAAGCAAATACAAGTGTCTCTTGGGAACGATAGGACGAAATGGAATCAAAGCGCCTGTCTGCTACCTTAAAGGTGCCGTCACGTTTTCCACGCTAATACGTCTTGTGTGGCGGTGTCGTCGCAGTGTGGCCACAATATCGCTAGATTGTCGCACAACGATTCCATTAAAGTCGACCCTGTCTACGATCCGCCCGCATACTATGGACACCGGCAGAACGTGGCGGTAGGGCCAACACTATAACGACAGCTGTCATGGGAAATCGGGAGACTGAAATCGGCTTCGTGCTGGTCGAATATGACCTGGACTTTATATGCATCGCCAGTGTATGATAAGAACGCCGTCCGAGGTGATCGAGTTCAAAGCTAAGCACTGTTGTTGCTTTAGATGACCCGTCTTAATGTGCGTATTTGTGCGCCTCTATTTGCTGGGTATGTACTGGTACGATCCCGGTGTACACCAAAATTATAACGCCGCTCTTGCAGTAACATGCGAAGTGATCAGCTCCGCTAACATTTCCAGCATATCGTTAAAGGTTGTCTCTAACTCTTTCTTCTGTGGAAACTCCCAATGTTTTATTCTTAAGCCTATCATTTACGTTGCCATCTCTGATTCCCTGATTTGTGTTCCCATCATTTTATTACCCTACAGAAACCGCATTTTCAAGGCAGCAGTCATAAGCCGGTGAAGTCTTGTTTTGATTTTGTAGCAGTCGTTCACTATTATATATCAACTTTTATTTCTGTCAGTGGCATTTGCAATTCACTACAAATTTTTTTTATTATTCTCATCATCGCTATTTTGGTACATCTAACTGTTTTACGATAAGAGGTGGATATGGGAAACGCGTAAATACGTAATTAAAGCAGACTTAGCACTTAAAAAGCAACATAGCTTAAAATACAAACTGCAGAGTGTTCAACAAAAAAAATTCTTCTGGGTGACCCGGAGCTCCTTGCATGGGCATTACTGAATTTGTTATGCGCCACCACGAGGCATGCTCCTTTATGGCCCACAGAAAAAAAAATCAACTTCCATAGAATTGCGTGACGTGATCACAAGTGCAACAAGTCAGGCGCCTGAAACTGCTGGCGCCGTCTTTTCGAGTACGACTGCTCGGCAATACGTGACGGATGGGGCATTCGAGTTTTAGAAAAGTGTAATCTCTCCAAAATGCGCAATTATCAGTTATAACTCCACTTGCTTTATGAAAAAAAAATACATGTTCGAGAACGTCAACGGGAATTTTCAGCGATGCAGTAATAAATCTCCGACTTCCACTGCAGTTTCATTACGCCCTTTGGTAACATGATCATTCAGTTTAACAAACCCCTCTAGAGGTTTAGCGCCTCGTAGCTGAAGTTTGCAGGGTATGTTCGAAAGTGGTTTTTTTTTTCTTATTTTCATGAGATCCTAATTGTTTGCTACGTTTGTTGGAGAATTCGAACTTTTCTCAATCGGATACGCATATATCATTCAGCGTCGATATGTCCAACACTAAGAGAGGGCGCCAACCATTCCTCGCGCCTAATGTACTGTATATATGGGGAAAAGTGTATGTTATTTACAGGATGCTGCAAGAAATTTAGAGGATAAACGTAGCGCTTTAGCTTTATGTTTTTCATGACGATGGACTTTTATTATGTCCCAATATGACTTTCCATCTCTGAGATTGTTGCCTCTGCCAGAGGACTCGTTGCTCTCCTTCCCCCTGCAGCCCTGCTAAACTGACTCGTGGCAGCATCGTCAGCCACATCACGACCATTAAACTGAAAGGTGGATCCTTACTGTAAACGAAAAAAATATAGATGTGGTTTGAATACCTCAGCAGGTTGGTGATGTCAGCGATGCAGCACTTCGAAAAAGTGTACATTTTACTGTCTGCCATCACATAACTCATCATATAGCCATCTCCCGAAGAGCATGCCGAAGAACCTTTGTGTCCGGGCAACTCTGGTAGTGCAGGGCTTCCATCATGAACACAGCCTAACCTGTAAAAAAGTTGAGTAAAATTACGCAAACTCAGCCGAGATGGCGGAGCTTATTGGAAATTAGGCTTTAGTGAAGCGATTAAATTAAAGCCACGCAAACAACGCTGATGCGTAGAGTGGCCTTTACTTTAATTACATGGACTTCTTGCACTCATGTAGCGCACCGTGTACCATTTAAGAAACAAAAACACCAAATCATAGCAAACATACAGTGTTGGAGGCCCTCACAGCTTGTCAAGAGGGCAAATGCGATGCGAATGTATGTTGACTGAGGAAAGTTGATAAGAGCTGTATGCCTAGAAAAGTATGACGTGCACTTATATACGCTCAAGAATTATGTATCTCTGGCGCCACAGTGGT
Source organism: Dermacentor andersoni (assembly GCF_023375885.2). Taxonomy (NCBI): domain Eukaryota; kingdom Metazoa; phylum Arthropoda; class Arachnida; order Ixodida; family Ixodidae; genus Dermacentor; species Dermacentor andersoni. Next base: position 45,270,657 of record NC_092818.1, on the reverse strand, counting down.
ACCCAGGCTTCTTGCAAGATTTGCCAAGAAAATGCAAATGCTCAGAGAGGCATTGCCAACAGCTAGACCTTAAAAATTAAATAAAGGAAGCAATTTATTATCGCAACATACATATCGCGTGTTTCTTTGGATGGAAAGCAATAAGACTAGGATTCTGGGTATTTGAATCCAGAGCAACCTGAAAGCCTCCCACACCATCCAAACCCTAAGGTCCGCCACCAACCAGATCTCGCGGATTATCAAACGAATAACAAGAAGCCGCAAGGGCATGCCAGAAGAGGACACGCTTCGCCTCGTCCAGGCTCTGGTGATCAGCAGAGTAACGTGTAGCATGCCGTATCACTACCACTCGCTAAACAAACGCGACTAAGAACAAGTCTTTGCCATCATCAGAGGCGCGTACAAAACGGCCCTGGGTCTCTCTGTCATCACCTCAAACGAGAAGTTAGCGGCCCTCGTTATCCACAACATCTTCGCTGAGCTATCGGACCTGCTAATGACTTCGCAAAAAGCCAGACTACAGAACACGGTGGCGGGCAGAGCCATCCTCCACCGGACCGGAACGGCAACGGAGCTCCGTGCATTCGATGGGCAACGATCACTTCCGCCCGATGTAAGAGGCAAGATCAAAGCGAACGCCATACCGAAGCACGTGAGTTATGAACTCCATGAAGGATGACGCAAGCCTTGTGTCGACAAACAGCGCCGACAATTCAAGGGTGACCCGTACGTAACGTACGTGGACGTGGCGGCGTACCCTGTAGGGGGCCTCTTCGTGGTAGCCGCCGTGAACGGGAGACAACTTTACTCTCGCGGCTTCCGTCAGGGCAGAGACTCCAGCTGCGGCCGAGACCATAGTTGCAGCGCTAGTAATAAAGCAAGACCGGGTTGGCAGGGAAGTTCATGTCCTTACCGACTCGCAACAGGCATGCCTTAACTTTACGAACTCACGAACACCGCTGCTGGCGGCTCAGATTCTAAGCCCGAGGCTGCAAGAACCCCATCAAATCACGTGGACGTCGGGCCACGCGGGACTGGAAGGGAATGAAAGGGTGAACGCCTTAGCTCGAGCGCTAATCAACTGAGCGGAGCACAATCAATCGTCTCATCAATCTCCACCCCTTGCCTTTGTGCCCCTGCCGTCCAATTACTGCGACGGACTCGAGTTCCAGCGACTCAACCGGATGATTTATCCTCCCATTCACAGAAAGCTCAGCACTGAAGAGGCAGTAGCTCTCAGACTTCTTCAGACTAACACATTCTCAAACTTACAGAGATACAGCAAAATGTACCTACAAACAAATCTCGGCATTTGCCCCTGGTGCGGCGACACACGCCCTACACTCTTTCACATATCGTGGAGGTGCGGGGGCAAACCTGACCATTTAAAGACGCCTAGCACATAATTTGAGCGGTGGGAGGTACAGCTGACAGGCGATACCCCGGCGGACAAGAAGCTCTCGTCCAGCGAGTACGTCGAGCAGCCATGGCGAGTGGAGTCCTGGAATGAGGACACCACCCACTCGACCTCAAGAGCAACGACCTCGATGGCCCAAGTAAATGTTTTCTCTCTCTGTTTTGGACGATGCGCGGGCGCTCCGTCGAAGACAAGCTGCTCCTGGGTATCGCGTAGTGGGTGCAAGCCATGATAGATCTTCACAATCATCATCGGCATCATCAGCTCTCGGTGGAACTGGCCAGCGTTGTAGTTGCTTTTGTAAATGTACATTGTAAATATCCTTCAGTGTTTAATCCTACGTTCGCGCAACATATTCTTCGAGGTTGGCCTTCCCCGTTTTCGACCTCGACCTCGATCAGCAGCATGGTCGAGGTTTCCACCATAACTCCCAGTGACGACACTTTGTCTGCATCTGTGATTCCAACAACAACGTACATCACGTTTCCCAATCCCCGCGATCCTGTCGCATTCTCCGAACAAGATAATGCTGACTTTGAAGACTGACTCAGCATGTCCGAGTGTGTTAGCCTGAACCGCTTACATCGTACCATAATGCTAGAAAATGTAATATTTTTCTCGGGCGCAACACCGCGTGTCTAGTTCCGGACACAGGAGGACGAGCTGTCTAGCTTGGGTGCCTTCAAGGAGAATTACACGACCTCTTTGGTCGCGACCCCACTCCGTCGCAACTGTTGCCGATAACAGTAGATGCCTCCCTGTCCTCAGTTTTGACCTGACAAAGCAAGTTCTACCCCAAGGCAAGTGGATTTGCATGTTGAGTGCTATAACAGATGACCAAGTCACGCCATTTTCAGTAGATGTCTGCTCCTATTCAGCATGTCCACCGGATTCAATCTGCCTCGACGCTGCATGTAACCCAGTAATTGCTGCGGACCTACTGCCTGAACGAGCAGCAGCTCTATTGACTCTAATTCGTCTTTTAGTTTTCTACAGCGACATATTCGAGCTCAACAATCGACAATTGGGTCAGACTTGTACAGCATCACATAATTACTCGTGATGCTATTCCCATTCATTGCCGGCCATATCGCATTCTGCATCAGAGCGTAAGATAATTCATGATGATGTGAATAAGAAGCTTGCCAAAGGCATTGTTGAACCCTCGTCGAGTCTATCGCCGTCGCCTGTAGGGCTCATTTAAAAAAAAAAGACGGCAAATGGCGTTCTTGCGTAGATTATCGTCATCTAAACCGAATTACCGGCAAGCACGTCTTCGAGAAGTAGGAGGACAGCCCTACAAAAATTCGGACGTCTTTGGCAGACTGAGGTGCAAGAAACGTCGTAATGGCACGCAATTTCTTTGGGTCCGGTTGAATTTCGGAAGCGTCGGCGAGGTGACCCAGCACTGTAATCTGCCGGTGACCGGTGCGACGCTTCGATTAATTTAGTTGGTGCCAAGCCTTTCGGAAGACTTGAACGATAGGGGATAAGCGCTCAAGGTGTGTCCCAAATGTAGGAGACAATACAAGAACGTCGCGTTGGGAGCACAGGCATGTTGACCATTCGAACCTTTGAAGCAAAGGGTCCATCATACGATCGCGCGTTCGTGGGGCGCTGCATAAAACGAATGGCATATCTTTGAAGAGACGTACATCATCAGGCGTTACGAACGCGGTCCTTCTAGTCCTTTTCATCCACAGAAATCAAGGGCGTCGGCAATGCGTGGCCCCTTGCCTATTCTTAAAACAGTTCGCACAAGTATTAACACAGACATCTGGCGTTTCAGGAGACTTCGACAGATTTGTCGAGGAGACAAGCATCAAAGAGCAGAGGTGCAAATTTATCAATCTTGGCGGGGTCTGGACAGCTTCAGTTGCGGCTGCTTTCCATGCAGCACTCCAAAGCACCATCAGGGCCCTTTAGAATTTGAGGAGTTGTTGATATCCATAGCATTCTAAGCGTGAAGACCCGGTAATGGCCGAGCACATGGCCATGAGTGCGCTTCTCGGTACACGTTCTTTACACTTAGCGGTAGGTACACGGTGGCAACTCTAGTGGAACACGTGCTTATTGCGCGTAATGTCACGTCGTCTGAAAGCAACGCCCAGCGGGATTTTAATGGTCATTTGTACAGCCTCTATCCATGAATAAAATCGCGGCTACACCTAAATTTTTTCCTCATCTGGCGGAACTCTCCTGTACCGGTTGTTGGTTGAAGCAGCACTTGCCACTCTTTGTATTGGCAGACTCAGCCACTATGCGTCCTCAGTGCAGCTGTTGAACGAATATAGATAACCTCCTCTACAGCAATACTCACTTCGATGAACAGACTATACCAATGACCAGTTACCGAAGTAAAAATCCGGCGAAGATCTATTGCAGCTCATTAGTCAAGAGAGCCACAAGACATGTTCTGCAGTAGATGAAGGCGATATGCTTTATTGCCGGAGAGTGCAAACGCTGGGCGTTTCCTAGTGCAGGCGTAGAAATTGAGCTCTCTTCTCTCTCTCTGTTTCCCTCCCCTCCCCATGCATAGTGTAGTGAACTACACAAAGCTTATTTAACCTCACTGCTCTTCCTTTCTTCCTCCTTTCTGTATTTTAGCTTGAGGTACACGATGCCAGCTCTGGGCTGCCTCTAAAAGCCACAGCGAATACTGTTTCTACGGTAAGAGAAGAGCCGTGGGGCTGCCGGGACTTGTAGCCAATACACCCGCATACTATGCGGATATTCAACACAAGACCACCGCGGAAATTTAATCGAAAATTTCTGCATGATGTACAGTTGACATGATGGATGAGTTATAGTATGGCATTGCCGCAAATTGGAATCCTCATAGAGGCGTTCTATTACACATCAAACAGAACGACTGGCTAAAGCTGCAGCCGTCGTCAGTGTTACAGGAATCCTCGAGCAAGTTTTTCAGTCATGATTGTACAGATATTACACAAAAATCTCCTCCGATACTTACAACCTGCGCATTTTCGCGGGCACCATCTATGATCCTCTCATATCCGCCATAGAAGCCAATTAAAGCGCGGGATGTCCACGATTATAGTCTTACCTGCACGCCACACTGTGCCCATGAGCAACCAAGCTTAGTGAAGCCGGACTTCTCATTTACCTTTCACGGCCCTCTGCTGCTTGCGACTTGGAAAGTGATCTGCGCGGTTATTCTGAACAGCCCGGTTTGCTGCAGCGCTTAGAGGAAAACTGCAATATTACCCACCTGTTCTTGTATTACGGCGTCCCAGCACACCTACATTGATCCTTGAAAGGAAATATTGCTGCCCACCTTACATAAATGAAGAGATAGGAAACTGGGGTTCTTCGTGGTTGTTAATGATAAATAGATACATAGCCATGGCTGTCCACCATGGCTCTGAATGGCGCTGGCCAAAACTCCCAGGGCTAGATATGGTACGCATAAATACTGATGTTAGTGTACGGATAGATGGCTATCGCTGTAACACAATCGGTAGTGCGCTGCACGGATAATGGAAATGTTGTGTATTCGGTGCCCATTGGCGACGTTATCTTGTCGCTTACTTTCATTTCCTCCCCCCCCCCCTTTATTATTTTCTACTTTTCAATTTCAACCACTGGTAGTTACCTCTATGCTTTCCTTGGCTTAATTGGCTGTTGACTTTGTGTTCGCCCGACAGTACGCCCACAGCTTACAGAGAAAAACCAAACCAGTCTCAGAGAAAAAATGCGACAGCTCCAAAAAAAGTCATGGTCCAGACACCCAACCATGCGCCAATACCTACGGGGGCTACTTGCTTTCCCATTTGTGAAAACAATCAGTAGGCCATTGCACTGCAGGGCGACGTCAAGTTATTCGACAACTCTAAGCACTGGAACACTAAACGTGAGAAATCAGGCATGTGGAGCTCCATATGCTGGAGGATATTTTATGAAAAATATAATTGTTATCCCACGACAGCAGCAGAGAGCAACACAGCCGTCCTATTATTAGCGGACGACAATCTTTCCTATCAATAATGTTCAACCGCATTGCGGATTGCCGCAAAATTCTTTGCAACAGGGAGTGACTCTGTGCTTAGAGTTCTTGAATAATTGGCTCCACTCACTGGTGGGGGAGACCAGTTATATTTTCCTCTTTAGTTCAAGGCAAAGCGTCCACCTGGGAAAGTTGTTGACCGAAGGCTTCGTCCTCAGACGACGACAATTTCTTTTTACACTGCGAAGGTTTCTGAGATACCAATTTGAAATCAGTTCGGCTTCGTGCTATAGTGTTATGTTAGGCAGCGCGAAGCTGTTCCGCGCTGCACCACTTAATTTTATGGAAAACAAGCTAGCCAAAATCCCCGCTCTTCTTATTTACATTTGTGCTAGTGTCAGGATGACGACAGTAGCTGTTTATTTTTATGAAGCCTCTGCTGCCTGGCAGATTATCCAATTAAGCGGTGAGAATGTTGAATGGGAAAACTAAGCATAGATGGATGGCTTTTGTTCTATATTTCTCTGCGACTTATTTTTCCGATAATATTTCATGCTTGCGTCACTCACCATGCGGTTGTTGTATTGCGATTGCAATTACATGAAATCTCCAGGCGCATTTATGCCTTCGCCGTCGCCGTGATGTTCCACGTAAAATTCAAGCACGATAACACCGTCGCCGCACGTCGCATGCTATATGTGCGAGTGAGAGCACGCGAGGGAAGCCGAGGAGCGTGCTTCAATCAGGCGCGCGCCAATGAAGAAAGCGGAGAGCAAACGCGCCGTCTTCCGTCGCGCGAAACGCCGAAGGGGGATGGCAGGGGGGGAGCGGGGCCGGCGTTGCGCTCCGGCGGCAACTGCGCATTTCGCGATCGGGCGCAAGGGGAGCTGACGACTGCGGCTAAATCTCGCGTGCCATATATAGAAGTGTGCGCCTTGTCGGCTTTGCTCGGTAGCGGCGTAGTGGTCGTTTCCAGTCGGTAACGGCGGCGTCATCGGCGGTGGCACATGGACATATTTCGTTGGCGGCGGTGGCGCCGGTGGCCTGGTAACCGAAACAACATACTTAAAAAGCCCTTTCGCTACGTCCTTCTTTGCTAAACTGGTTGAAATTCTGGCCCTCTCATACTACTGGCTGAGAACACCGAATACAGCGGCACATATCTAAAAGCGTCTATGTTGAGTGTTTTGATACATTCCTTAATACATGAATATGCAGAGTATTGCTGATGCGTCGTAGTCGCAATCGTATTCTCCTTTGCAATGTCTCGGTTTATATGAGATATTTTTCGATTGAGCAAAAAGTCAGGGAATTCCTCTAGAATTCCTAAGACAGCAACGAAGCCCGTGACGCTCTCTAGACGCGTTAACCTTGCTTCCACTTCCTCTGAATGAAATTGTGTTTATACAGTGTGCTTTACGTCAAAAAAGATGAAAAAAAAACGCACCTCTTCTATGGCCAACTTTTGCTGGGTTCAGCGCTTAAGCTACCAACCAAACAGCAGATGTTATAATGCACTTTTCCGACTGCACTTTGGGCGATATCACTTTTACTGAATAGTAATTACCCTTTGCCTATGTAACTTTCTTTATAACGTCATTTTTTTTTTTTTGATGCAGAAAAAAAGAATCAAAATGTTTTAGTTTTTTTGTGTAGCAGGTGAAATTGTTTTTTCAGCTCAGACTTCTGATGATGCGGTATAAAATAAATTTGCTCAATTTGTTAACTCTTCATGACCAGGTTGAATGAACAAAGTTTGGATTAGTAGAAATGCAGTCATTGCTTCGATGCACTATTATTTCCGAAAAACAAAGAGTTCCTTTTTAGCCTGCACGTCAGATCTACATTATACTTCATTGCAGCTATCGGTGTCAGTTGCACTCAGTTCTTTATATGAATGCTACAAAAAAACAGCACCATGGAATAGGCATGTAAAAGCATTTTTTTACATGTATAAATGTAGAAAAACTCCGAACGCAACGGCCGAAATAATGCGAAAACTTCCAACTGACATCTTAAACACATCGGTGCAAGTAATTTCCATCTTGCATGCTACAAGTTGCATCTCTCGAATTGATGCTGCCATCAGGCATATCGCGGATTCTACCCGCAACTACAGTGCCCACGAACTTGAAGCCGTGATGCCGACCTTCCGAGGCCGCAGTTTCTTCTCGTTGCGCCATATTACGCTTTTGGAGGAGGAGTTTCGGAATACCACATTGCACTGGCTTGTGACGGCACGCATGCGCAGACGCGTGCAGAGTAGGGTTACATTTGTTTGTATTGTGTTATTCATTGCTCCCCTGTTTGACAGGATCCCATGCTTGAGACAGGCAAACAAATTAATCAACACGAAATCGGCAACGAAGCTGGACTGATTTAAAAACAGGAATCTTGATGCCTATTTCAACGGCGCGCCGATCTCGCCGACAATAAACATCGGCGGCGGCGCACCGACGTCTCGGCGCGCGTCCCTAGCCCTATATGGAGGAAAGCGGGGAGGCCGCGTGGAACGGAGGGATGCGGCTTGGACTCTGCAAACAAGTGCGCACTTTGCACGGCCACGCGGAGTCGCGCGTGCCGCATCTCGGAAGGGATTTGCAGGCGGCTCCTACCTTTGTGCGCGCCTCGTTCTCGCCCCTCTTGCATTGAAGTGATAGACCGCACGAAGGTCTCTTCGCTCGCTGCTGCTGCCGCGCTTGCTCGCACCAGCGTTTTGAAAGCGAGTGACTGCACTCATCGAGCGTGGAGTGTCCATGCTTGCTTGTGCGCGCTGACACCATGCCTGTTAATTCAGTTAGTAAAGGAATGTTACCGAGTTGATATGGCCGATAAAGCTAGTAAGGTTACTTCGTAGAACTGTATACTAATTTTCCATCCCAATCAATGTTTCGACTTTCGGGCGAAACATCCTTCTTTAGCAAACGCAAATGCATAGCGCTCAGCATTTCATCGGCTTCAGATCTGTGCGTATCCACCTGCGCTGTTGACGTTGCAGTAGAGACTAAAAAAAGGAACGTTGAAAACTTACGAATGTCCAACTTCATGAGAGAACACCTGGACGCCATAGTAACTCCCTGGGGGGTCTTCGCTCATGCCTACTTTACTATTTTGGCAAAATCCTCCCACATACGAGTACCCTGGTAAAGGAAGCGCCAGTTAGTGTTCTTGTTTCCATCTTTATCCAACAATGTTGCAGGCTTCAATTATTGCAAATATAACAAAACATTTGCGAAAGGATTGTAAAACAGATTTATGTATAAGTTATGTTCAGTAACTTATTCTTAAAAATGAAATTTGCCACTTTTTGCTGGCGCAGCAATATAGTCATTATTATTATGTTTAAAGAGTAATTTGAAAATGAGCATCTCCCCGAATACAACTGGCACAGCACACGTGCATGCCATCATTTGCCGAACACATAATATGAGAACCAAATTCTGGCAAATTAAATATTTTATTCGTTTAAAAATCTTTGATAACACCTGATTACGTTTCGCGCTTACGTACTACGGCTTCAGCTTTTATGGGCTCATTCCAATAGTTGTTTCGGCTGGCGATGGTGTCCGCCACCACCCGCGCTGCTGTCCGTAACAGCTATCGCCGGCAATCAGAAAGAAAAATACCAAGTTGCCGCCGGAATCTAACCCGGGCCCGCTGCAAGAGTGTCAGCTGCCCTACCACCGAGCCACGACAGCGATGTTTTTTCTTCTTTATTGCATAGAATTATCAGTAGTGCCATTCGAAAGTTGGTACATTACATTAGGAAAAACACGAACAATTTTACAAAGAACTATCAGAAAAGGTCCTTCCCTTCACATCTAATGGTATCCGATTCTCTCTATTCAAAAAGACAGCCAGTAGTACAACATATGATTTGTTTATGTTATTAGGATTCCATTCACTTTGGAGAAGCTGAATGATCGACAGATCTGCCGAGCCACCTTCCTCGACAAGGTCTGTGTCTTTCGACAAAAGGCTACTCAAATGCACAGCGTGGTTGGAACCTTTGATCCAGTTTCTGAATGGAATTTGCGTCTGGACGCTTGTGTTTGTTAGCCCGAATTTTGAACCTTCATTGGAGTGCGCAGCATGTGTGCAGTTCGTCCTGAGCCACCCCAGCACTTGCTAGCATGCAGCGGAAAATTGCCCTATATCTAAACAGACCCGAGGGCGCGAGGAGAAACGCGATGTGACATGCACGAAGCGCAGCGTCGGTATGTGCACGTTTTGCACTGCAATCGCATATTATTATAACAGGTAGGACTCCATGCAGCAGATGCACAGGTAGCGTTACAACGCAGTGAAGGAAGCTTTGAGGAAGGAAAAGAAGTTTACGGAGATGTATACAAGAAGAGTTGAAAAATTATAAATTCTACACCTGATTGGAAGAACAAGCCGTGCCGAACAGTGGGGACGTATACACGTCGGCCCCCGCGTTCTTAAATGCTCTCGGGCGCCTTTCCACGAAGAACCCTGAAAATATATACCTTATCGGGGAACCGCCAAGTTTGAAGGCATCCGCCGATACCAGAGTTTTATCGGTAGCTGAAATGTTCCTCATATGCTGAGACTCATATGCTCATATGCTGAGACTGAGCTAGCCCTAACGTGCGCAGCCTGCTCTCGGCGCGGCGGCGCAGGCAGGCCTAAGTTTAGCCCCGCGCTTTCGTTTTACCGTCTCTGTGCGCGCCTGAAGCGACTACACTTGCGTTCATCGAAAGCAAAGCCATGCCCGTAGTCGTAACCGTTGAAGGGATTGACTTAACCCAGGAAGATCTTAGCGGTACGGGCTGGATCACCTCCCTCAGCAACCGTAAAAAGCAGGAGACAAAGAGGCCGCCATTACGAGATGATCAACGTGGCATCGTGGTAGTGTGGCTGACTACCACACTACCAAGGTGCCGGCTAAAAGTCTCTTCTCGCAAGTAACTGCAGCTTCGCAACTTCCGAAGCTTCCCAAGAAAGATATCAATATTATCGTGCGCCCCAAGGGAGGCCTCGGCGTATTCAAAGCCGACGTAGTGTTGCTCGCTCAACCCCTGGCCATGGCGGCGGCCCTGCCTGAGCACCAAGCGAAGGAAGGCACCGTGTGCCAAATAGGGTACAGAAGACTTTATTCATCTCCACCGCGCACACCTGTAATACGAGGGCCTTGGCGAGACTGAATAAAATACATACCAAGTACGGCGCCTACGAAGTTTTGGTGTACATCGCCGCCCCTAATGGTACGGGAAAAGGCGTAATAAGGCACATCGACCCCTCTAACGCCGAAGTAACGCTTAAAAAGATTATTGTGAACGAAAGAAATCCCACGGCACTAGAAGCCACACGAATCAGGAACTCCCACGTAGTGGCGATTTTATTCAGAGGCGTACATGTACCCAACCACGTTATATGCGGCACGGCCTTGCTGCCATGTGTTCTACACCGACGCCCCGTCGACGTCTGCCATGCTTGCGGCCACGTAGGCCACCGAGCCGACATTTGAATCAGCAGCGTGGAATAGAGAAGTAAATGCAGTGGTTGCGGAAAAGCAAAAGCGGACGACGAAGAAGGACGTCAATGAATCCTCAAGTGCGAGTAGTACGGCGGGTCCCACGTCAACGGAGACCGAACGTGCCAAAAGCGATATCTAATCCCATACGTCATACAACGCCGACGCCGAAGACGCCGACAAAGAGCAAGGAAGGCACATCTGGGCTGGTATTTTGTAGCGATGCCTTTTTCGATTCTATGCCTTTTCAGGCTTTTCGCGCTTGGCCAGTGGTCAGAGCGACGGTCTGCCCACATTATCAACGGGATCAGGCGGCCGTGTGTGGTGGATGATAAGAATAGCATAGACTAAGGCATAAGGCATCGCTACAAAATAGCGGCCCTGGACGAAGAGTCTGACGTCACCGACGCAGTCGGCGACAGCTCGTCGGCTGCACCAGCTGCGGGGAGCGGCTCCATTCGCAGTATCCGATCTCCATACGGGGGCGCTCGCGCCCTGCCTAAAGAGACCCAATCGTCCTATATTTTTTCAACTGTGTAACGTTTTCCTTTTTGTGCATCAGTATAATGTTGGCATTGTTCCAGTTCTCCAGAAGTATCGAAGTCGTGACACGTTTCGTGTAATGGTCCGTATGATTTCCAAGCATGATATCTGCTGCATCTTTGATTAAATCGACTCCATCTTCTCTTGCCGTTTTTCTTCCCTTAATGTGTGGTAAGGCCCTCCTAATTTCATAGCTAGTTATAGAAGGATCCTCTGTATGCTGTTCTTTACTACATCGAATGGAGGTAGCGTGGCTGCTCTAGGCACTGTGCAGGTAAGTACAGAATTATTTCGCTGGTATTACTATGTATTCAAAATTGCTGATGATATTGTCCTACTTATCCTTCAGTGCATACATCTTGGCTTGTCTCATGCTAACTTTTCTTCTCACTGACTGCATGCTGCGTCCAATTTGTACAACTACCTGTCTTTCTCAGGTTATAATTTCAAATATTCCTAACTTTCTCCTTCTTGAACAATTTTCATAGTTCCGCGAATTCTATCGGATCTCTTAAGCTGAACACCTTCATTCTTTGCTGTTTCTTTATTAGGTTGTTTGTTACTTGGGAGAGGTTACCTACTGATTGCTTTGACGCCTTACCTCCCGCTTCAGTTGCTGCTTCTGAGGCGAGGCTAGTGGCGGTTTTATTCATTACTTATATGTCATCTTCATCTCTCTGTTGTATGGCTGCACAACTGGCTGCATATCTTTTTGCAACGCCAGCTTGAATTGCTCTGCTTTTGTCCTTACTGCGTCTAGGTTGGCTTGTTTGGTCTTGACTAATTTTATTCTTTCTCTCTTCATACAGAGTTAAATCCTAGACCTCACTAACCAATGTTAACGAAAGTGAAATCGTAGCCCTCACTAACCAACAATACCACATCTTGCACTGTTCTAGGATCTGCAGAAAGTATCAAATCTATTTCATTTATTGTTTCTCCATTAGAGCTTTTCTAGATCAACTTTCTGTTGCTACGCTTCCTGAGGAAGCTATTCATTATTCGGACCTTATTCCTTTCCGGGGGTTTTATCGACATCTCTCCTCTAGTGTTCCTAGAATAGATGCCGCAATTGCCAATTGTTTGTTCACTTGCCTGCTTTTCTCCCGCGTTTGCACTAAGTCACTCATGACTACAGTATACTGAGTTTACACTTTTCTCCTCACTAACTCAACATCTTCATAAAGCTGCTCTATTTCTTCAACACCGTGACTGGAGGTTGGGGCTTAGGCTTGTAATGCCTTTATTCTATGTCTCCTATTTAGCTTTATTACTACTACTATTGCTCTTTCATTGTTGCTGTAGAGTTCGTCAATGTTGCCCACTATGGTCTTATAAATTATAGATTCTACCCCGTATTGCTTGTTATCAGGCAGTCCTCTGTAGGACAGGACATGGCCATTAGTCTGCACTGTATAAGCCTCACCAGTTCTGCTGGCCTCACTAAGGCGAATAATATTCCACACAATGCCTAATAGTTCAAGGAATTCTGCTAAGCTAGCTTCACTCGAGAGGGCTCGCGTGTTGAACGTTGCCAGGTTCAGTTTCCAGTGGCGGTCTGTCCGGGTTCAGAGCTTCTTAGCACCCAATGCTGCGTTGCAGGTCTGACCGCCACCGTGGTCAGGTGTTGCGAAGCTGCTGGGGGACAGAGGGCCGTGGTTAATTGCAGGAGTCATGAGTCATTAGGGACGTCGTGGCCGAATACTACAGCACGGTGGCCAATTTATGTTCTGGTGAGCGAGTGTCTTCTGTTGAAGCTTAGTGGGCCTTCCTAATTTTGTTGCATCAGGACTAGCATAGCCCAACTGGCTCTCAGCATTTTTTGCCAATGTCAGGCGGCACTACAGGCCTGGAGGTGTGGTGTACTGGAGGAGGATTCGAGCTTGCGACCTTCTGATTAGTGGCCCAGTGTTCTACCTATGCATCATGCCGCCGCCTCAGTCACATAGCTACGAATGAAACACTTCATAGGGGATACTTTAAAAGACCCGAGGGTTTGAACTTCTGACTATAGCAACCGAGCAACCGTGATAGTTTAGCCAGATAACCCTGTAGGCGGCGAGGCCACCTTATGGCACAGGATACCAGGCCAGAGGATCCTACATGTCTAAAAACCAGAAGCCGCGTACTCACTGAGACACATCCATGTGCTTACTGGTGCATCTAGACTCCCCACTCTGATGTGCACCTAGACTCCCCGCTCTAATGTTATGCCTTTTAATTCGCTACGTCAAACGCACCTGTCACCTAGAGGGTGTCATTAGTCATACATGGTTTGTACACTTCGCGCAGGAGACAGCCGTGCAATAAATGATTGCGAAAACAAGTCATGCGTTACATCGAGGGCCGGGCCATTGGGGGTGACTTAGGTGAACCGGAAGGACAAAGCTCTAATTTATGCTAGAAAGCAGTGCAAAGCTAACGGAGCGCAAGAACGCGGTATGTAGCAATGTGTAGAACTATTTCCAAACAGTTCTAACATGGTAGCTCCATACCAGATGTAGGCACGCAAGCAGGTGAGCGTGAAAGCTGCTAAGTGCACTCGACATTTTAATTAAGCTTAAACAGCACTTACAGCGAGTAGGGATAGAAATTACGGAAAGTATGGAAAATAAGGAAAGATTACCTGAACAAATGCATGACATGTATGACTTGCTCAGTCATGCATGACCATGAGCAGGACCTAAGCAAGAGGCGTCACTAGTAGTCGCCATCTGAAACAGCTTGCGAACAGGACAATTCGACTCACTTCATGATATTAGATAGTAGGTGAACAAAGTCACTGCAATGTAAGCTAGACGGAGGAGGTTGACTCATAGGAGGCGGTTGGCTCATAGAGGCGAGGTAGTTCAAGGTGGAGGACGCCGGCGGGGCAATTAATCAGATTGGAATTGGCAGAAAGAAAATAAAGCGCAAAGGTGAGGTTGTGAGGACACTGGACGACGACCGTAAAAATAACAACCACCTGATGACCGACAAGGGTAACTCGAGCTGTTCACATCCTAACATTAGCCACCATCGCAACATCAGCGACACGTACGTCTCGGGTTGTGGCAGGCGTAAGGATCTTGTTCATACGACGACGAAAACTGACACTCATGCCAGAAACCAGCGCCCCAGTATCAACCAAAGCTTTGACAAGGACGCCATCGACGTATACTTGAAGAATGTTCTGGTGGGCATGTCAGGGCAGCTGAGCATTGTGGGCCAAGGTGGACAGTGCATATTCACCTCTAGAAGCTGCACAATGTCGTTTTCTAGCGAAAAATGACTGTTAAAGGACGGAGAAGAAGAGCGTCGGCGAGTCGCTGAACGGAATGGACGGTGATGCGGCGGAGGCGACTGGGCGTAACTGGTCCTTCCTCAGGAATACTGGGTGCCAACGATTCGGTTTGCAGACAGCGGCTTGAAGTACGGAAGGCACCAGAGTAAGTGGGAAATGGGCTAGAAGAGTGAGAGGACCACTGGCTGCGGCAATAACGAGCAATGTGTCCGGCTCGACTGCGGAAACAGACAGGTTTATGATCGGCTGTTGTCCATTCCAATGGGTTTCTAGATCGATGATACGTGTATGGTCCGTGATGACGAGGGCCCGCGGAGACTAGGGTGGTGTCAGGAGTGTTTATGGCACAGATAATAAGTAAGAGGCTAAGATTCGCAATTTGCTAGCGAACAATGGCCTGGATTAATTAAACAACCGGCGTCAAGGTCACGGATACTATGGTTTATAAGAAGCCGGATATGCGGCCTCAAGTTTTCGGCGGACAATGCGGGTCACATCGTCCGATGCGGTGCTTCACAAGAAGTTGCCTCGCAGGACGAAGATAAAGCAGTATTCGGGTAACGCTCGAACTGTGGCAAGATGCGCCGGTTTTTTGCTTGCTCCAGATGACGGTACTCTTTGAACACGCGGTCAATGGTGGTCACGTGGGTGAAGACGAGCACATTGAAGGCGTCGTCAGCGATACCCTTCAAATTGTGGGTCATCTTGTCCGCCTCGGACATGTTCTGGTCAGCTTGTAGACAACAGGCCACCACGTATTGTATGTACGACAACTTAGGCTCAGTTGACGTCTGGGTACGTACCGCCATTTGTTTGACAGCAAGCTGTCGACCAAATGGGTTGCTGAAAAGGTCGTGGAGCGGCTGCTTGAACGTGTCCCAACTTCAGAGATCGTCCTCGTGGGTGCGAAGCCAGACGCGACGGGTTCCGCCGAGGTAAAATGCGACGTTGGTCACCATTAATGACGGATCCCAGCCATTCTGCTTGCTGAAACGCTCGTACATGCTGAACGACTCATCCACGTCTACTCCGTTTGTCTTGAAAACGTTGCGGTTTCGCGAGGCCCTGAGAGGGTAATAAACTTGGTAGTAGTCACAGGCGTAGCCGGCGGCGACGTGTCATCACCTGGTGGCATGGCAGCAGATTCCAGGTGGCACCGGCTGCGAAGCTCTGTCGTCAGAAGAACCCAGCACATCCACCAAATAAATGTTACGTGGAAGCAAACTAGAGAAAATATTTACAACGTGTGTTCACAAGCTATACTGGCCAACATGAAGCCAGCCAACATCCAGCAAGGCACGTCGTCGTCCTCAGATCAGCCAGTACCCACTTATGGGCTAGTCCCACGAAATCCACAGGCCAACATACTCTTCATCGAGCAGCACATAACAATATCGTGCACATTTGACAGATTTGTTTGCTGAAATTTTACTTTCTGATGACATGAATTTCGCCTTATGGACATATACTCGTTAAGTGGTGTAGAAGAAAGAGCTAGATTTTCAGAACTTTAGGCAGCACTTTTATTAGATAAACTTGTGGCGTTTATAGGAGAATTCAACGGTGTTTTGATAGCTGGAGACTGGGCGAGCCGTCGCATATGTAGGGACAGAAGCACTGAACTATGGAGCCTACGTGCAAGTGCACATTTAAGGTGGTAACAACACCAAAATTTTAAACAGTATTTGTCCCCAAACTTGGCGAGCAGCCATCATGGTTCATGATTTCGCTAGAAGTTACTGCGCATCCCTGGCTCTTTATGTTTCGCATTGACCCATGTTAACATGCGACTTATCAAATTTCCTTAAATATTTTTACAACAATGCGCGCAGGAAACCTAGCAAACCTACAGCAATGAGCGCCGGAAAAGTAACAAACCAGTGTCGCTCACAAGAACCCTCTAATCATCATCACCACATTCATCACTATCACTTTTTCAGGTCCACTGCAGGACGAATGCCGCTGTCTGCGATCTTCAACTGCTCATCTCTTGCCCTAGCTGATTCCAAGTAATATGTGCAAGTTATGCCTACTAGCAATGTCTTATACAAGAGTGAAATATATGTAAATGCATCACTAAAATTTACAAAGATCTTTTTAGGCTGGAACATTACATAGTATCTTGGAATCCATCTGCAAGTAGTTATTGGGAACGAAAATTGTTCTACCAAGTATACAATTAGTAAAGCACGTTAATCAGAGGGTTAGAAGCGGTAACGGGTGACGCGCAAAAGTTTGTGTGCACAGGGCATATTGCGTAAGGGTGTCAAAATGCTTGTTGGTGGAAATTTGTGACAGCTCCGTCGCTTTACATCAGCGACCCTGTGAAATGAATGCTGCATTATTAACCTCGTTAGAGAAATTCATAGTCGCAGGAATTTACAATAAAATAGCAAGTGATCAAAAATTGATATAAGCGAGAATTAGAAGTCGCTATGACGCTATGTCGCTAAGTCGCTATGACTATGAAATCGCAGTTGCGTATGAAATAGGTTATAGGTTACTTAAATAAGCGCCATCGAAGTCTCCTAAGTTTTTTCTTTCGCTAGTGTTTTAAAAGCATATTCGCATATACTCAAAGTAGGTAACATACACAGCGGTTATCCCCAAGGAGTGCCTTACAAAGCAGCCTCACAGTGGTATAGCGACGTTTGATGTCCTGAAACAGCGCAACGGTGCGTAGTTTTGTTTTATTTAGTCAGATATATGTTGTTTATGCGCCCTATTATCTGTTCCATCACTGACTCTATTCCAGGCGTGCAGATGCCAAGAATAGTAATAATGATTCTAAGCGTCAATAGGAGCAGAAAACGACACAGCGAATAAACTGGACGTGTAAATTGTGTCCGCGATTACGTGGAATGCACAAAAGCGAACGCGCTAGGAGTTCAAAAAACTAAAAGAAAACTGGATCATCAGCTATTCTCCTTTTTATACGTCAGTTCACACCACCGAAATGAATGTTGGAAGTCACACTCAAAAGCGAAAGACATACCTCCGACCCAAGTCTGGATAACTCCGTTCTCATAGAAGACCATGTCACGCCTGGAAAGCAACACAACCCTATGTTTTACTCTTTCTGAAACCTGCAGCAATCGTTTTTATATTGATCTGCGCAGTAAAAACAACAAAGCAGGCTTCATTGATACTAAGCTACCTCTAAAGGTTGCGCATACCGGCTTGAATAATTTACCCTTTGTAATTGCCCTCCCTCTGTTCATCCCTGTTCCTGCGCAGGCTCATTTCTTTTTCATTAAAGGTTCAATCTTCCCTTCGGATATCATTTGGGTACTCGTGCAGGCGTATTGAATAAGCACCGCACGGATAAACACTGCTAGGGAGAAGAACCCCTGAGATCATTCCTAAACCCTTTCTTCGCTAGAACTTGCATTTCGGCGCTTCGTTAAGGCTGATAATGATGTCATCACAACTCTGGTAACTTACCCGGTGATTAGAAATACCAAGTCAGAGTAAGTATACTCAGTTTTAGTTTCATAATATCGCTTAAACTCTGCCAGCGTCTCTTCGTCTAAAATTTCATACTGGTCCTGTCTGGGATGAACAAGGTACTTTTCAGCCTAAAGGGGAAAAAAGGAAATGACACGAATATTTCGTGGTTTCACCATTTTAAACTCGCGAAATATATAAGGGCATGTCTATTTTCTTTCATACTCACATTTTTTGACATAGTAATTCCTGAAATTCGGAGTTGGATCCTTGGTCTGCGATTCGTAGCGTACCTCAAATTTACCTGTTCAGTCGAAAGACATTCATATGTAAGCATTGGTTCAATGCAATACGTAGCTTGTCATATTTATGAAATGTGAGCTCTCCCTTTCAATCTAGTGCAGCTAAACGTTGAAATGCTTCAAAGTGCAAGAGAAGCCACACCTTAAAGGGCATCGCTATGTACCATTTGTTCTGAGCATTGTTGAGCACAAGGACAAAATTAGTTAGGGCCTTTCAAAATAGTTATTCCCCACACAAGCTCGGCATTGATGGCAATAACAGCCACAGCGACGATGGCAGCAGTATAGATACGCCACCAGAGATCCGTGTGATCTCGGTGTTATACTAGGCTTGTGCACAGTGGCGTAGTAACGTAGGGGGGGGGGGGGGAGGGGCGTGTCATTTATGTCCGCGACCCCGCTCTTTCCGCCGCCTTTATTGGGCGTAAATGGTAAAGAATGTTTCGGTAACCAGCAGCCCGAGCTCATGTACACGATGTATGAGATGTTTAGGGCCGCAGAATTGTCACATGCAGCGTTATCAACATCCGACGCAACAATTGCACGAATGTGCGGGCTGAAAAATTTAATTTTCTAAGTCATCGCTAATAATAATAATATAATATATGGGGTTTTACGGGCCAAAACCACTTTCTGATTATGAGGCACGCCGTAGTGGGGGACTCCGGAAATTTTGACCACCTGGGGTTCTTTACCGTGCACCTAAATCTAAGTACACGGGTGTTTTCGCATTTCGCCCCCATCGAAATGCGGCCGCCGTGGCCGGGATTCGATCCCGCGACCTCGTGCTCAGCAGCCTAACACCATAGCCACTGAGCAACCATGGCGGGGTAAAGTCATCGCTAACCTACTCGCCTTAGCAGAACGGTTTATGTGCGCTACACTCGTGCAGTACGCTCATGTGTTTTGGGTGTCGTCAGTACGTTTACAATGTTCTATTTATCAGTTTTCCATCGCTTGAATTAGTTCTTTATTAGTTTCACGGTGTTGAATAAAAACGCTGCCTCCCAGTCATAGGTAGTCGTCTCCTTGTCATTTTGTTGTTCTTGTCACGGTGGCGTCCCTCAGGGCGGGGTATTGAGCACTATTCTCTTTAAAATAACTATGGTTGGCCTTGCAGAAATATTACCCAAGACAATTCGCATATCAATGTACGCTGATGATATTTGTATTTGGTCTTCTACGGTGAATCCCCTTCAAGTGCGCGCGAAAATTCAGCGGGCAGCATGCCGAACTTGTTCGTATCTCCATAAACAAGGCCTCCTTATTTTGTCCATCGAAAAAATTCACGTTAATCGCGTTTACGCGCAATACCATGGCTCCGCACCATGTTTCTCTCAATGACCAGGGCACCAAATTCGAGAAGTCTAACCGATTCTTAGGTGTGATTATTGACCGGGACCTTGCGTGGAGCCATCAATGCATCTACCTTAAGCGGAGACTAATTTCGATTGTACATATAATGAGGCTGCTGTGGGGAAAAACCTGGGGCACGTCAGTACGGTCTATGCTGGAGCTGTTGAGAGCACTGTTTCTGGACGTTTTACGGTACAGGTTGCCGGTTTTAGAGAACACATTCGTACCCTCGAAAGTTTGCAAAGCCAGGCTCTACGGACATGTATTGGGCTACCACCATGCGCCTCGAACGCAACAATCATGATTGCTGGAGACTGTACTTGATTCCAACATACATAACGGCTGACAACCTTAGAGCACACATTCGACATCTGTGTCGCGTACCCGGTCACTATATTGTCAATATTGCTGATTTGCTAGCACAAAGACCTCGAGCCACATCATTTTAGAAACTTCTTGCGACGCATCAAGGCTACCTTCCGTCGGGCTTTATACCAGCAGCAAGACCAATGTGTATCCCTCTGTAGCCTATGGCAGCCACACGTACGCCTCACTATTCCGGAAATTACGAAGACCCGTCAACAAACAGTGGCTCTACGTCAGCTCACACTGTCGTTAGTGAACGAACCATAATAAAAAAGAACGCATATTTCCACCGATGGATCTGTCTCAGCCACCAGCTCCACAAGCGCTGTTATCATCCCAGCCTTACAAGTCACAATTACGCTCAAAATGTCCTATATAACGACCTCTACGCCAACAGAACTTGACGCTTTACGTGCCGTTGTTAATTACATCGCACAAGCCAAACCTCAAAAGTGGGTCGTTTTTTTCCTCCAAGGTAGCCCTTCAGAGTTTGGAGCCAGCCTTACGACTCAAGATCCAAGAACAACTGGTGTTTGAGACAAGAGAGGTTCTCCATCAAACCCTCATAAACGGACAGGACGTCATCTTCTAATGGCTTCCGGGGCACTGTGGAAACGTCGGACATGACCTTGCTGATGATGCCGCCCGGTTTGTCCATAAAGAAAGCCTGACGCTTTCTATACCCTTATCAAGAACAGGCGGTACAAGGAGTCGTTTACTTGCTCAAACCAAGACTGAAACTTTCTGGAACACCGGCCTGATTCTGTATTCAAGCTGCAGATTCCATCGAACTTTACCCGTCGCGAGGCAACTTTACTGTGCCACCGCTGGTTAGGGCTGGCTTTTACTAAAGCGCACTTATTCTTTATTGGATTACGCGACACACCGATCTGTGACTCGTGCGAATGTGAAGAGACGATCCAGCACTTATTGCGTGTTTGTAATCTTTATGAGATCTAACTCGACGTTCTTCGAAGGGTGTTTAACAGGTTAGATAGCAGACCGTTTTCGGAGGCTAAGGTTCTTTGACCATGGCCCCACGCGTCGCAGGCTCACGAAGCGACGCCGGAACTGCTCCGTTTCATGAAATCGACTAGCCTCAGTAACCGATTATAGGCGTGAAATTATGGACAACCGCATCCATTCACACTTATAGTATCTTCTTCCCTCCCTCTTCTTTCTTGACTTCCCTTAAGCCCCTTCCTCCGTGTAGAGTAGCAAACCGGACATGCGTCTGGTTGACATTCCTACCTTTCCTTCCTTCTTTTCCTCCTCCACGCTCCTGTTGTTGTTGTGTGACCATGTCACAAATACAGTGTCCTGTTTCAGCTCCACGGAATTTTACCAGGTGAATTTTGTGAGGACATCTTCCGTTACTCTATCAGGTTATGTGTCTTTGTGACCACTAGGAACTCGTTATCGTGCAAAATATGACAGATCATAATTAAGGATGTCTTAAATAACCGATTAATTAGCAATTATAGAGGAAACATTGCACGGCAATTGAGGACCGAAATTTGTATTATTAGCTCAACAAAAACTTCTTCTCTAAACAAAATCGTCTTGGGTGCAGTATTTCGCAGGACTTTGGCCCCGAGGGCGGCCCAGTATGGCAGTACCGAAAGAAATGTGAAATAGTGCACCAGTGGCGTCGATATCCCTACCCTCTTCACTGCGAGCGCGGACAAACAGTAACCCAAGCTTTCGCTGGCACGGGCTTCATCGCAGCCTTCTCGTTGTTTGCATGGTGACGCCAGGAATCGACGCGGCGCGTGCCCTATTCCATTTCCACTCTTGTGGCGCTACCGCAGCTCGACGATCACGTCTTCCAATAGCAGCAAATAAATAAAGGCTTTGTGGATCAGAATGAAGAGAGCTCGTAACTGTCATACCACTAGTGCGCGCGCAGCCGGGAAGAAGGTGGCGTTTTCTAACAGGGTGGGGAGATCAGCGTCACCAAACGCTATTTAATTTTCGTTTGGGTTCAGGGCTGGCCACAGCCAAAATGCTGCACGCCGTAGCACCTATGATGACTTTTGTGAAGTTGTTGTCGGGTAACATATGACTGGCGGGCTTCAATTTTGCAAATGCAATATTGCCTCTAAATCGCTAATTAATACTTTATCTGTATTGGCAGCCAAGCCTTACACTCTGACAGCAGATATGCAAGTGCGCTTATCACAAGTTATCAGTGAAGCACCCCGTCTTATTTGGTGCAAAAAATAAAACAGTCTCTATACCTGCTGCGTTAGCGATCTCTGGAAACGAAAGTAAAGGGGGGGGGGGGGGGGGTCAAAGGGTGCTGTGCTGGTGCTGAAACATCACCGCCCCCCCACTCCACGAGACTTTTCGATATTGACGCGTGTACTTATCTTTATCGGGCGACCACGTTTCACCGCCTAACAAATGTAATCGCACAGCGCTGGATGCGTCTGCATGTATCCGAATTTTCTGGAAAGTTATCGATGCTTCCATCCGGCTGTCTGTTGTCGCTGAACCTTGTGTTATCTGATTTCATCGCGTGACGCGAATGGTGTAGAACTTTGTGGAAGGCACGCGGGTCCGAAGGATTAGTCTGGAACATTCGATGACTGCTGTATAAAAGCCGACGCGCTTGACCCGCTGATCAGATTTTCCGATGATGGCCGACCTTGTTCGCCGCTATCGTTGTGCTATGAGTGTAGCCTGTACTTGTGGGCACAGGTTCGCCCAATAAAAGTTAGTTTTTGCCTTTCACAGTACTGCTACTGTGTTCTTTAACGTCACTACCACGTGACATCTGGTGGAGGTGCTAGTGCGTTCATGTACCGAACGCCCCCGCAAAGCCGCGATCCAAGCCCGAAGCCCGAGGACAAAACCAACGTCGCCCAAGACCAGCGTGCTAGCCGCCGACTGCAAGGACTGCCCCCCCGAGCACGGACTTCTACCTGAGACGAGCAGGAAGATTGCCACCAAGTCCACCCCAATGGCAGCCCCAGCATCCGCCGTCGTGCTGCAGCAGCCCAGGGAGCCCCCCACGTTCCGCGGTTCAACATTCGAGGACCCGGAAACCTGGCTCGAGACGTACGAGAGGGTCGCTGCATTTAATAGCTGGAACAGCAACGACAAACTGCGACATGTCTTCTTCGCATTGGAAGACGCTGCCAGGACGTGGTTCGAGAACAGAGAAGCCACCTTAACGACCTGGGACCTTTTCCGAAGCGGCTTCCTGCAGACATTCGCAAGCGTTGTACGCCGAGAACGAGCCCAAGCGCTATTAGAAACCCGGGTGCAACTACCAAATGAGACCACCGCGATTTTTACAGAAGAAATGAGCCGCCTATTCCGCCACGCCGACCCGGAAATGTCCGAGGAAAAGAAAGTCCGCCTACTCATGCGTGGTGTAAAGGAGGAACTTTTTGCCGGGATGGTACGAAGCCCACCGAAGACTGTCGACGAGTTTCTTCGCGAGGCCACCAGCATCGAGAAGACACTCGAGATGCGAAACCGGCAATTCGACCGCCGCACGAACTCGACAAACTACGCCGGAGTTCAGTCACTGGCCACCGACGACCTACGCGAGACTATCCGAGCTGTCGTGAGGGAGGAGCTACAAAAGCTGTTCCCATCATCACAGCCTCAAGTGGCTACGATTGCCGACGCCGTGCGTGAGGAACTCCAACAACAACTTGGAGTAGCCCCTGAATCGCCGCAGCCTGAGCCGCAAGCGATGACCTACGCCGCCGTCGCACGCCGTCAAGGTTCCCCTCCGCGACCGCGCCAGGGCCCAGTCACGCCGCAATTCCGTCGTCCGCCGCCGCCAGCACGACCACCCGTCGCCCAGCGCACCTACGCGAGGAAGACGGACATTTGGCGCGCTCCTGACCACCGCCCGCTCTGCTACCACTGCGGCGAAGCCGGCCATGTGTACCGCCGATGTCCATACCGCGACCTGGGATTGCGAGGCTTTGCCGTCAACGCACAGCGCCCGAGGGAAGGTGAACGCCCTCGTGACATCGCCGACTACCTCGCCGCTACTCAGTGGGGCCCTCGACGACCGTCTCGTTCGCCGTCACCAGGCCGCTACCTGTCGCCGCAGCGCCGACCATACACCGGCCCAGCCCGGGGCCGCTCTGCGAGCCCATATCCGGAAAACTAAAAGCAGCAACCGATGGAGGTGCGGTTGCTGTTCGTCGAACTGACGAAGATCCTCCGCCGCCGACGAAGACGACAAAGAAACCATCTCGACGACCTAATGACGACACGCCGCCGTCCCGACGAAGTCAGGAAGCCAAGACTACACCGACGAAAGATGGCTTGACGACGCGACGTTCCAGCTTCAGTTCAACACGACGCAGCCGTGATCCGACGCCAAGACCCAACTGCAACGCCAGACGAAGAACCACCGACCTCGACGTACTTCTCGACGGCCACGCAGTCACTGCCTTAGTCGACACAGGGGCCGATTACTCCGTCATGAGTGGACACATCGCCGCCCAGTTGAGGAAGGTTAAGACTGCATGGGAGGGCCCCCAAATTCGGACCGCTGGAGGACACCTCATTACGCCGACTGGGATCTGCACGGCAAGAATTACCATTCATGACCGAACTTACCCTGCCACCTTCGTTATCCTGCAACAGTGTTCACGAGACGTCATTCTCGGCATGGACTTCCTGAACCAACACGGCGCAATCATCGACCTGAAGTCGCAGTCAGTAACGCTGTCGGAAGATCAAGCGATACCGTCGGAGAGCCCTCGTAGTCACCACGCCTTGAGTGTGCTCGAAGATCAAGTGAGCATCCCGCCTCGCTGCAGCATCGTTATTTCGGTCGGCACCGAAACACCCGCTGACGTAGAAGGCGTCATCGAAGGCGACCAACGTCTACTACTCGACCGTGAAATTTGCGTCGCAAGAGGGATCGCTCGACTGCACGGAGGAAACACGAAAGTGCTGCTGACAAACTTCAGCCAGGAGTTCATGCACATCAACAAGGGCACGACGATCGCATTCATCGAGGAAATACAGGAAACCAGCGATGCGTTTGTCCTCTCGGATTCTGTCGCATCTACCCCGACGACCGTAGTTCCCGAGCCAGACTTCGACATAAATCCAAGTCTTCCCGTGATTAAGCAGCAACAGCTCAGAAGTCTGCTTCGACGATACAAAGACTGCTTTTCGACGTCATCGAGGATTCGACAAACACCAGTCGCAAAGCATCGCATAATAACCGAAGAATGCGCTCGACCACTACGCCAGAGCCCTTAACGAGTTTCGACGCGGGAACGTGAAGCTACAAGAGAACAAGTCGACGAAATGCTGCGCGACGACATCATCCAGCCGTCGAAAAGCCCGTGGGCATCCCCTGTTGTCCTGGTAAAGAAAAAGGACGGAACCCTGCGTTTCTGTGTCGATTATCATCGACTGAACAAGATCACGAAGAAAGACGTATACCCCCTCCCACGGATAGACGACGCATTGGATCAGATCTGCAATGCTAAATACTTCTCATCGATGGACCTCAAGTCTGGCTACTGGCAAATAGAAGTCGACGAAAGGGATCGCGAAAAGACCGCCTTCATCACGCCAGACGGCCTCTATGAGTTCAAAGTTATGCCTTTTGGACTGTGCTCGGCGCCTGCAACGTTCCAGCGAGTGATGGACACGGTTTTAGCAGGATTGAAGTGGCAGACGTGTCTTGTTTACTTGGATGACGTAGTTGTCTTCGCCGCAAATTTCGACGATCACCTTAGGCGGCTTGCGACAGTATTAGAAGCCATCAATTCATCAGGGCTCACTCTGAAGCCGGAAAAGTGCCGCTTCGCTTACGATGAGCTTTTGTTCCTAGGCCACGTCATCAGCAAATCAGGAGTACGCCCCGACCCACAGAAGACAGCTGCCATCGCAAAGTTCCCGCAGCCAACCGACAAGAAGGCAGTGCGCAGATTCCTTGGCATGTGTGCCTACTATAGGCGCTTTGTCAAGGACTTTTCACGCATCGCGGAGCCGCTAACACATCTAACCAAATGTGATGTCGCGTTCAAGTGGGAAACGCCGCAGGCCAAGGCATTTCAAGAACTCAAACGACGCATGCAGTCGCCGCCGGTACTTGCACACTTCGACGAGGACGCCGATACCGAAATCCACACTGACGCCAGTAGCCTAGGCCTCGGTGCCGTCCTAGTCCAGACGAAAAACGGAGTCGAACAGGTGATAGCTTATGCTAGCCGGTCGCTGTCAAAAGCGGAAAGCAATTATTCTACGACTGAAAAGGAATGCCTCGCCATCATTTGGGCTACAGCTAAATTCCGCCCTTACCTCTATGGCAGGCCATTCAAAGTCGTCAGCGACCACCACGCGTTGTGTTGGCTAGCTAACTTAAAGGACCCTTCCGGACGGCTGGCGCGGTGGAGCCTCAGACTACAAGAATATGACGTCACGGTAGTATCCAAGTCCGGAAGAAAACACTCCGACGCCGACTGCTTATCACGCGCCCCAATCGATCCCCCGCCGCAAGACGACGAGGACAACGACGCCTTCCTTGGGATTATAAGCGCGGAAGACTTCACTAAACAGCAACGAGCAGACCCGGAGCTGAAAGGCCTCGTCGAATATTTGCAAGGGAACACCGACGTTGTCCCTAGGGCATTTAGGCGCGGGTTGTCTTCGTTCACACTACAAAACAACCTGCTCGTGAAGAACTTCTCACCAGTCCGCGCCAGCTACCTTCTTGTTGTGCCATCAACGCTGCGTCCAGAACTACTGCACGCCCTACACGACGATCCAACAGCTGGGCACCTCGGATTCTCCCGGACGCTATCGAGAATACAGGAAAGGTATTACTGGCCGCGTCTGACCGCCGACGTCGCCCGTTACGTCAAGACATGCCGAGACTGTCAACGACGCAAGACACCACCGACAAGGCCAGCAGGATTACTACAGCCGATCGAACCTCCTCGTCGACAATTCCAGCAGATTGGGATGGATTTGTTGGGGCCGTTTCCGATGTCAACATCCGGGAATAAGTGGATCGTCGTGGCGACGGACTATCTCACCCGCTTTGCTGAAACCAAAGCTCTACCGAAAGGCAGCGCAGCCGAAGTGGCGAAATTTTTCGTCGAGAACATCCTGCTGCGACATGGTGCCCCAGATGTCCTCATCACCGACAGAGGAACGGCTTTTACAGCAGAGCTCACCCAAGCCATTCTGCAGTACAGCCAGACAAGCCACAGGAGGACAACTGCATACCATCCGCAGACGAATGGTCTCACGGAGCGCCTGAACAAGACCCTCGCCGACATGCTAGCAATGTACGTCGACGTCGAGCACAAGACGTGGGACGCGGTCCTGCCGTATGTAACCTTCGCTTACAACACGGCGGTGCAAGAAACAACACAGATCACGCCGTTTAAGCTGGTTTACGGCAGGAAACCGACGACGACGCTCGACGCCATGCTGCCGCACGTCACGGACGAAGAGAATCTTGACGTCGCGACCTTTCTCCAGCGCGCCGAAGAAGCTCGACAACTCGCCCGCCTACGGATCAAGAACCAGCAGCGTACCGACAACCGACATTACAACCTCCGACGACGCTTCGTCGAGTACCAGCCCGGTGACCGTGTTTGGGTTTGGACCCCTATACGCCGACGAGGACTGAGCGAGAAGCTTTTGCGTCGCTATTTCGGACCGTACAAGATCATCTGACGTGTTGGGGCACTGGACTATGAGGTCGTGCCAGACGGCATTTCGCTATCACGGCGGCGCCGCTCACGACCTGAAATAGTCCACGTTGTGCGACTC
Source organism: Dermacentor andersoni (assembly GCF_023375885.2). Classification (NCBI taxonomy): domain Eukaryota; kingdom Metazoa; phylum Arthropoda; class Arachnida; order Ixodida; family Ixodidae; genus Dermacentor; species Dermacentor andersoni. Next base: position 45,242,700 of record NC_092818.1, on the reverse strand, counting down.
AAGCCGTACTACCAGCGATAATGAACTTTGGGACTTCGCGTAACTGACCTTTGGACTTACTTTCTTTTCGTTGTTTTGTTACTTATGTTTAATAAGTGTCCTTTTGTGTTTTGCTCTCTTATATTTGTAGCATCGGGACGATGCTTTTTAAGAGGGGGGTATTGACGCGTGTACTTATCTTTATCGGGCGACCACGTTTCGCCGCCTAACAAATGTAATCGCACAGCGCTGGATGCGTCTGCATGTATCCGAATTTTCTGGAAAGTTATCGATGGTTCCACCCGGCTGTCTGTTGTCGCTGAACCTTGTGTTATCTGATTTCATCGCGTGACGCGAATGGTGTAGAACTTTGTGGAAGGCACGCGGGTCCGAAGGATTAGTCTGGAACATTCGATGACTTCTGTATAAAAGACGACGCGCTTGACCCGCTGATCAGATTTTCCGACGATCGCCGACCTTGTTCGCCGCTATCGTTGTGCTATAAGTGTAGCCTGTTCTTGTGGGCACAGGTTCGCCCAATAAAAGTTAGTTTTTGCCTTTCACAGTACTGCTACTGTGTTCTTTAACGTCACTACCACGTGACAATATCCTCTTGCTGACTACACCCGGAGGTGTGTCTGTGTGGGGGGGGGGGGGGGGGCGAGGATGACATAAGACCTATGGGCCCCGGGTGCAAGGCAGCCTAGCTACGGCACTGCTCGTGCAAATAGTTTTATCTTGTGGCGACTTTCGCCACAAGTCATCCTTTTACTTTAATCGTATGACAGACGCGTGGACAACGACAAATATGCCGATCCTACGCGCTTCAAGAGGCGGTTTATGAGAAAGCTACAGCTCGGGCCCAACTCCAACGCGGCCTGTTAAAATACATCTAAAACGCAAAACGTTCTTGTGAGATAACCCCGGCACCGATTTTCATGAAATTGGTTTGATTTGTGAGATAAAAGTAAATTCTACTGATTGCATTTTAGGACCTAAATTTTGTCATTTTTTTAGGAAATTTCGAAGTTCGATAAAGTAGAAGCATGAAGTTTACAAATTAACAGCTCTGCATCAAGAACCGATATCGCGGTTCTGCAAAGGCATCCATTAGATCATTCAAAGCTGACAAATTCGATATGTCAATCTACATTTTATGTAAATTTGCTTCGTTGTGTACAAGGGTTCAGCCAAAGCTGTATTTCCATATTACATTTTTTTTTTATAATTTTGGCATACATATCAATTTTGTCCGCTTTAGATGTACTATTATATGCAATTCACAGAATTGTGATATAGTTTTTCATTGCTGAGTTACAGAGTTCGATACTTGATAGCTTAGTTTTCTTACAATTTATGATTTTTGCCAATCTTTAATAAAAAATTCAGGACCTAAATAAAAAATTTGAAACAGACAGTCATTACACTTTACGTTTTTCTTTTAAATGCAACAAACCTCGTCAAATTTGGTGCAGTGGTTGTCGACAAAAGAAATTCTCCTTTTACATGTATTGCGATAAGACCACCCGAGCTAATACTTCCTCTTAAGCGAAGCGTTTAAGAGCGCAGCTTTTGGGCGCCAGTTCTTGCGGCGAGCGTCGGCGGCGCAACCGGGCGAACGAGCACAGCAAAAGATGAAACAGCGAACGCGGAGCGGTAGTTTAAAGACTAAAGTCACGAACGGCGGAGACCAATCGGAGCAATGAGACCAATAAGCTGAGGGACGTGGGCGCGGGAAATCGATCTTATGCGGACCCGCTCAACCGCTCCATGCGTACACGTATCTGGTCTGAGCCAGACCGCTCGTTTCGTACTATCGTCTGCTATTAGGACGCTATTCTCGATACGCATGGCGGCAGCACGGCCGCCATTATCTGCTATGTTGACTCTGTGATTGCCTGTGGATAGCTCACGTGCCTTGAAATTAGTGCCGAGAAACGGAAGTTTCGTAAAATGCAATTTTGTGTTTTCATCAAGATGACGAAACGTGACGTGGAGCTGAAAATTTTATCGACTAATGCATATTTTTGGTCCTTGGTAGCTATATTACGACGTTAGCGCTTCAAAAAGAAAGTGAGCGGTAGCGTACAGAAGCCAATGCAATGCATCTGCAATTTCGCGAATATGTGGTCGCGATCCAAGATAGCCGCCATGCGAGCTTGCTGGTTGGCTGACGGAATACGCTGTGGGGAGTGTCACAGGAAGGGTCGTTTCGTAAGCGTCAATTTGACGTTGCGTGACGTTGCCATAGGCCGACATTGCAGAGATTTTCCACCATAATTTGTGGTGCGACGACCCATGCGAATTATGCTAACGAGCAGCCATATGCAATGGCGGCCGGGAGGAATGCGTATGGCCACATTTTTCCCGTCCTTTGGCACCATGAAAATATCTTGCTCATAACGCGCGCTCATAGTATTTGCATCGCTCTCGGGTGGTGTTGGCATTTGTGTTTTGGGCGATCACTTTTTAAAAGAACGCGTTTGTACGACGTAATATTGCTTGAACATAGCAAACTTCCTGCAACGTTGTCCACTTTTCACTGCTGCGTTTGTATTGTAATAAATATTAATGCCTTCTCGCGCAATCAAAAGTTATGACAACGCCGTCGTTTTACTTTTATATAAAGATCTACGTAAGGTGGCGCCTTGAAGTTTCCTCCCGCGGTGCGAGTAACCAGCGAAGGGAACAAGCAATGGCAGCGCCGGCGCTTGCGTCGCGCTAGCCGTGTTACGGCTGGCGTGTAACAACCCAGGCTAAAAGGATGCTCTACCACCATGCCTCATCGAAACGAAGGGTGGATTCCTAATTTGCTATGGTTTTATCGAGTGCATGCCAGTCTGGCGGACACCCCGCAGTGTTCACAGGCCCTTTTGTGTGCGTGCGTGAAAACCTTTTAGCCAACCAGACAGGAGCCCCGGCATGCCGCCAGCGGAGGCACGCTCGTGAAGACGTGAACTGGGAGAATAGATCAATCGCTCATCCACAACCAGACGCCCTTTCCGCGAACCAGCGACACGCGAGAGAGAAAGAATCAGCTGCCTACGATCCCCAGGACCTGTGGGTTGCCACCAGCGGAGGCAAACTCGGGAAAGCATCGCCCTGGGAAATTGGGTGCCGCCGCCAAGCACCGTGGGACTCAGTGCACGTCACGGGACCTTGAGGTAAGCAAGATACGGACTACGATTTTAGTGGGCCTATTTAAAGGGCCCCACAGAGTACTTTTTCAATTCATTGTCTTCTTATTTTTCACCAACCATTGAATAAACCGTGCAAATTTCGCACTAGCAATCGTCTCGTCCCTGCCTAATCGCCATGGTCAACCGGATGCCTCGAGACTACCGACAACGCCACGCTACCCAATAGTAAGGCCGATCGAGGTTGAAGGAAACAGGCGTCGCAACAACTGTCGGCAGGCTTGGGGTACGCTACGCTGGAGAACGCAACAACTGGTAGGCAGCAGAGCGATACGCTACCCTGGAGACCCCAACTTTGGAGGACATCTAAGAAATCGTCTCCTCTTCGTTCTGGTTACAACGTTCGGCAGGAAGGTGTCAGGATTCATGACTGCGTATGGTGAGTGCACGGCTTTTCTTCACTAAGATATCACTTGGCTTTACGTATTTTTTGGAGAAGTACAGAGAAGTAATTTTTCTTTAACCATTGAAGGAAGTATTGAGTACGTCGAGGTTGTTATAGCGTGAAGCACTAGCAGCACTAAGGGCAGCCATGAACTTGAAGGCACTAAAGAAGCCTGAATTGCTCAGTTTGGCTAGAGAGTTGTGCCTCCAAATTGCCGAATCAAAGAGAAAGCCGGAGATCATTCAGGCGATCGAACCGATTGAGGCAAACGACGATGAATTGAAGGAATGCCTAAAGAGCATTGTGGATAAGAAAGAAAAGCGTAAGCGCCTAGAAGAAAAACAAGAGCGTAAGCGCCTAGAGGAAAAAGAAGAGTGCCATTATGTTGCACGCGACACACTCGAAATGAAGAGCCTAGAGATTGAATTTCTGAAAGCTCGGAATACTGTGGTCTAGAAGAAGAAGAAGACGCCGTTCGAAACGGCTACGCTCACATCGGGCTACGTATGTTTGGTTTTTCGGGCGGACCACCTTCTGGGACCGGCCCGAAGCGATCACCACCATCTCCAAGAAGTGGTCCGGCGCCTGTGGAGACCAACTGCAGGTCAGTCGGACCATATTTCGGCGTTTTACGGCCGATTTTCCACCTTCAGAACGTGCCGAGCAGCTAACCCTAACTTCAGTTAGGAGAGCGGCGCCGGCGGGCGAGCACGCATTTGAACATGGCGGCCTTAAGAACTCCGGCTGCGACATCGAACCCGCGACTTATTACAACGTCGCGACTTGAAGAACAGATGGATTTCACTGCATCTCAGGTGGGTGATGCAACACCGCAACACGAATGCAATAAGGCCGCCACGATCAACAACAACATGCAAAGCGCTACCGTGGTCAACGAAACGACCGCAGAAGCCGGATGGAAGCGCGTTCTTTCCCTGAAGGAAAAGAAAAATCTCGCTCAGCAGCGCCGCTCCGCGCAAGAAGGCGCACTCCCATCAGGTCCGACTACCAACTCGTCCAAACCCATGGCGCATCGCGGGCACCCACGACTCAAGCGTCTTCCGCCGCTACCGAAGAGTGACCTGAAGGTGGTCATCAGACCACACCAAGGGCTACCACTCAAGAACGTTACCAGTCAGGCATTGGCAAGAGCCGTCATGGAGGCGTGCGAGGACAGAACCACTGACAACAATTTTATTCTAAGAATCAAGTCAGGTTCGAACATTGCAGTGATATCCACCCCGAATCGCGATACGGCCAAGGTCATGCAAGCCATTAAATCCTTGAACATCAACGGACGACAACACCCGGTCAATGCGTACGTTACGGCAGGAGAAGACACGACGCGGGGAGTAATCCACGGGATAGAAGCACACACCCCTTCTGACGTGCTGCGATCGAACCTACGTATCCGATCGCAGGGACTGGAGTTGATCGACGCAAGAATGATGGGCGACTCACAAAGTGCCTTGCTCACCTTCTACGGCAGCCGAGTGCCAAGGTGTGTTTATTACTTCGGGGGAGAGAAACTCTGCACACCCTACCGAAATGCGGTTCAGTTCTGCCGTACCTGTGGCACCGTGGGACACCGCACCGACGTATGTCCACAGCCCGACGTACAGGTGTGCCGCTCGTGCGGGGTGCGGGAGCCTGCCGATGGACACACGTGCACACCCAAATGCGCCATTTGTGGGAGTGATCATCCAACGGGTGACCGCCGATGTCCCAAAAGACTAAAGCCAGTCAGGCAGGTATCAAGACCACGGCCAAAGAAACCAACGAAGACCCAGCTACGGTGGTTCGCCACTGAAGACGAGGACTCCGAGCTGGAGTTTCTTCCGGCCATGGATCGTCGCAGCCGCTCCAGAACCCGCTCGCCGTCGCGGAGCCGATCTTGTTCCGGGCAGCCGGGCCAGAGGAGACGGTCGGCATCCCGACCCAAGGTGCCTCAGCAGCAAGATCAGACAAAAAAGAAGGAGGCCCCAAGAAGCAAGTCACCAGGGATCCTACTGGCATGCAGCACCCCACAAAATATTCAGGTGAGCTGGGCGCAAGTCGCATCTCCCACTGCCAATGCTAAGAATACACCTACACCAATCACACAAAACCCAGAGTACAAGAAAATAGTAGAAGAAAACAAAATACTTCGAAACAGTTTAGCCGAGCTACGAGCCGAGTTTGAAGCTTTTAAGCGCACGGCAAACAACAGCACATCACAGCAACCCATACAAATTGCGGACCACACTTCGAAATCACCACCACAAACATCACTGCAACAAAGTACCGCCTCCAGCACTCATTCGTTAACGCTGCAACAGTTAGCACAAAACATGCAACTAATGTTCGCAGAGCTACACAAACTCAAACGAATGGTAGAGGATGTACAAACAAAAGCCGCAGCCGTCCCCCGAAAGAGGGTCAGTCAAAGTCCGGGAGCTCCTACCAGGACACCGAAAGCTATAGAGCACACTGATAGCGACAGTAATATCCATGGATAATATGGCAAACAACACAAAGAGCGGACACATTGAAATCTGGCAATGGAATTGCTGCACGCTACGCACTAAATTGGCTAATTTCACGCACTACATAGAATCGACGAGAATCCCTCCCGACGTTATCTGTATTCAGGAAATAGGGAAACAAAATAAAAAACTCAAAGGCTACGAGCTTTATGCTCACCCTGACTACCCTCAAGTAGCCACATTTGCCAAGAAGGATGTCGCGATTAGCGTAAATTATTTTTTCCGGGAACCTATTCAGCACCAGATAATCACGATTTGGCCGCAGAAAAGGGGCAAACCTAAAACAATTATTGTCAACGTTTATAGTTCTCCCAGAGAAAAACAGGCGGATTTTGAAAACGTGGTGGCCACCGCGGTGCGACTCGCTCAAGGTAGGGACAAATTAATATTGTTAGGCGACTTTAACGCTCAACACTCAAACTGGGGCTACAGTAGAGTCAATCCCAAGGGCATATTGTTAGCAGACGTTGTAGAGCGCTACGGACTTTTCCAGCTAACTCAACCGGATCTCCCAACGCGAATCGGGAACAGCGTGTCCCAGGACACTTCCCCCGACCTCACGTTCACCAACAACGAAAGTGAGACGCGATGGACGAACCTAGGTGAAAACCTAGGAAGTGATCACTATATCTTAAGCATATCGGTTAATGCAGCCAGGATTCGAAGAGCTATTGGCAAGGCAAGGCTATCCGACTGGACCAAATTTCGGGAAAAACAGAAAACAATCGGCAGCATAACAGACGTAGGAGAATGGGCCGAGCAGATCCGAGTTATTCACTCTAGGGTCACCAAAACAATTGAAACGACAACGGAGGCTCCAGCCGTGGATCGTCACCTGTTGCATCTCTGGGAAGCCCGGAGAGGCCTCACAAAAAGGTGGAAAAGGCAGAAGCTTAATCGTAAACTCAGGATACGGATAGCTCAGCTAGCGCAGGAAGCTAACGAATACGCACACAAGCTAAGCGACAGCAATTGGCGTCAGTTCAGCGACTCGCTTCGGGGCACGTTGACTACAAAGAAAACATGGCGCATTCTTCGAAGTATGATTGACCCGGGAGGAACAAAAACAGTCGCGAATCGCACACTTAAGCTGCTTGAAAACGAGTTTGAAGGTCGGGAAGCTGACATCATAGACAAAATTAAAGAGATATACGTAGGTACTGTACCGACCGGGCAATCCACCAAACCCGTTTACGAAGGTCAGGACCAACGTGAACTGGACGCCCCCGTAACCTTTGAAGAGGTTTACGCAGCGGCACACTCCTTCAAGAAAAACACGACCCCAGGGGTAGATCAGGTCACGAACGCAATGATTCGCAATCTAAGTGACGACACGCTAAAGAGCTTGACCAAATTCTTTAACGACACGGTCTGGACAGAGGACGGCGTCCTTCCAAAAGAATGGAAGGAAGCAAAAATTATTCTTATTCCAAAACCAGGTAAGCATCGTAACATCAACAACCTTCGACCCATCTCCCTAACGTCGTGCGCGGGGAAACTCTTTGAAAAGGTTGTGCAGGTCCGGCTCTCGAACCACATAGAGCTAAACAACATGTTCCCCTCCAACATGTTCGGTTTCCGACCCCACGTGTCAGCGCAGGACATTTTTCTACTACTAAAGCACGAGGTCCTGCACCCCAACAGAGGGTCGGAAGATAAATTTGTACTGGCATTGGACATCAAAAAGGCCTTCGACAGCACCTCCCACCACGCTATTCTGGAGGGACTGGAAGCGGTGAACTGCGGATCGCGAATTTATAACTACGTGCGCTCGTTCCTCAGCCACCGCACGGCCACAATCGGATTAGGCTCCACGAGGTCCGACACCTTCAACTGTCCCGACAGAGGTACCCCTCAGGGAGCTATACTCTCTCCACTGCTATTCAATGTAGGGATGAGAAAGCTAGCCCTGGAGCTAGATAAGCACCCGAATCTCGGTTGTGCGATATATGCCGATGATATTACGTTCTGGGCTCACCAGGGGTCCTACGGGGACAAGCAAGAAACCCTTCAAAAGGCTATAGACGCAGTCGTGGAATACGCGAGGGCGGCGGACATGGCATGCGCACCCGAAAAATCGGAATTCATTCGGGTGCGTGCGAAGTACGCAAGAAAGAAGGACTGGGTGCCGCTCACTTTGACTCTCGACGGGGTGCCAATTCGTGAAGTGGAGACACTCAGAATATTGGGGATGTGGATACAGCAGAATGCTGGAACATCTCACACCCTACAAAAACTAAAGGCGGTCACAGGAAACGTGGCCAGAATGATAAGGATAGTGGCAAGAAGCAGAGACGGCCTAACTGAGGGAGAGACCATCAGCCTGGTTCACGCATTCGTAATTAGCCGACTCACATACGCCCTTCCGTATCAGGCCTTGACAAACCAAGAGATTAAACAGGCAAACGCAATAATAAGAAAAGCCTTCAAAGCCGCCCTTGGTCTTCCCGAATGCACTAGCACAGAGAGATTCGAAGGACTGGGCCTGCACAATACTTTTGACGAGTACGCAGTTGCGACGTTATATGCCCAGAAAGAAAGACTTTGTTCTTCAACTCAGGGCAGGGAAGTATTGGCGAGGTTAGGCTTTCCCCTGAGACCCCAGTATTGCGGAGAGGAAACGGCACAGATAGACCGCAATGTTCGATCGCACATCGCGGTGGCCCCAATTCCCAAAAACATGCACCCCAAGTACCATCCCGGACGACGCAGAGCAAGGGCAAAGACCCTTCACAAACGTTTCGGCATGGGACCGGGGGTGTATTATACGGATGCCAGTCGAGCCAGCTCAGACACTTTCAGCATAGTCTCTACATGCAACAACAACATAACAACGGCATCCTTCAAAACCTCCTCGGCATGCGTGGCAGAGGCTGCAGCCATCGCCTTGGCCATTCAGGACGCCGAGCGCCAAACCAATTCGGCTGTCATATTAACCGATTCACAAGCGGCCTGCCGCCTGTTTTTACAAGGAACGGCACCCAAATCAATAATCAAAATTTTAGGCACTCAACTAGAGGGGCACCACACTATCGTCTGTTGTCCGGCACACGAGCGACTGGCAGGAAACGCTAGGGCAGACCGTATTGCTCGAGGTTTGAACGTCCGAGCAACGGCATGGCCTAGCGACGTCCTTCCACCGAATTCTCGTGACATCCTCCTACAGCAAAGGCAGGAGCGGAGACGTTTTGGACATTCTCACTCCGATTTAAACAGCGAACAGGAGAGGAACTGGCGTCGTATTCAGACGAATACATACCCCAACCTGCACCACCTACACAGAATACACCCCACGAGGTTCACTGACGAGTGCGCGTGGTGCACAGACACACCCACACTAAAGCACATCACATGGGAGTGCCCCAGGAGGCCTCCGCACATAGACAGTCCCATAGTACACCAACATCCACTAATGAGGAATAGGCTGTGGGAGGCATGGCTTGCGGACGAGGGTCGGGAGAGCCAGTTGGCTCTTCTGGACCAAGCCCAGCGAGCCGCTCGTGCCAGTGGGGCCCTGGAATAGGGGCTCCAACCATCGTGCCTTATTTTATTTAGATTGAATAAAGTTTTACTCTCTCTCTCTCTCTCTCTCTCTCTCGGAATACTGTAAGAACTAGCACAGAGGTGTGTGAAAGCGAGCGCAGAATGACAGACTTGATGGCACCCTACGCAGTAAGAGGGGACACAGGGCTTTTTTCTGGTGCAGTTTGAGCACGTGTGTGAGAAGGCAAAATTCGCGAGGAACACGTGGCCGCAACGCTTGCTTACGTTGCTGCCACGTGAGGTAGCTGATATCATTGCCCGCATGGGGAAAGAAGAAGCAGAGGACTTCGATGAACTCAAAGCGAGTCTGCTTAAAAAGTATAGGTTATCAGCAGAAGCATTCAGGCGAAAATTCAAGGAGGTCTAGAAGACCAAAAGTGAGTCATACTCCGACTTCGCATACACCATCGAGGTAAACCTGAAAGAATGGTTGCACTCGGTAACGCCGAGAAGACAATGCAGTGCGTTGCATTTGAACAGTTCTACCGCCGGCCGCCAGAAAACATCAAGTATTGGGTTCAGCATAGGTGAGGCGTGGACACTATCACGAGAGCGGCTAATCTCACTGAGGAGTATTTAACTCGCCGTGCGTTCGAAGGCAATGAAGCTCCTAAGAAGATGAATAAATACAGACCCGGCAAGCCAGAGCTATGGTCAAAGCCGAGTCAGTCTAAATCCAAGGAAAGGGCAGATTCGGTGAGAATTAGTGACGAGAACAGCAAGGGAAGTGAGGAGTCACCCGAAAAAAGGGCAGAAAGGTAAAAGAAAAAAAGCTTTCGAGGCAAAGAGACCAATAGTTTGCTACAACTGCCAGCAGACGGGGCGTATCTCCGTGGGATACGAAAATCTCAAACTAGTGTGGATGTCACTAACTAGTAACGAGGAAAATCTGAAATTTCTAGAACCGTACATTCGAGACTTTGTGGTAAACGGCAAACCGTGTACGGTGCTTCGTGACTCGGCAGCCACAATGGACGTGGTGCACCCGTCGTAGGTAGATGAAGGCCCGTTCACGGGAGAATCTGCTTAGATAAGGCAAGCCGTAGAGGGCCCCAATGTTTGTCTCCCTGGGGCAAAGATTCGAGTCCAAGGGCCTTTTGGAGTACTGAACATTGAAGCCGCCGTCTCGGCACATCTCTCGCCACAGTATCCATATTTGTTTTGTAAAAAATCTGAGGATTTGCTGCGACGCAGCGTAATTGGGTTTAGTGAGGGAACAGTGGAAGCCCTAACTCCTTCCAAGGCAAGGGAGCTCGCCGCCTGCCTTGGAAAGGCCGTGTAGGAATGTCCAGTGGTGGAGAAAACAGGTTTGACGGAGGATTCGTCAACCAGCAGCAAACAGGACAGCCCTATAGGGGATATTGCGGAAAGTACACTAGCTAATGAGCAGGTCAGGAAAGCACCGGAGCCTGAAATGTCTCGAGAGGTAGAATGCAGAAAAAGGTTATTGAATGTATGCCCTGCCATATTGATTGCCGAACAGGAAAAAGATTCCACCCTGCGTAACCTAACGCCAGACGCTAAAGAAGGTGTGGCGAAACAGAACGTCAAATTCCTCAAAAGGGCAAGCGTCCTCTATAGGAAGTACACCAGTCGACAGGGAATGCAATTCGACCAACTCGTGCTGCCGCATCCCTATTGTGAGCAGCTCCTGCACCTGGTTCACAGGGGCTTTTGGACATAGTATCTGGGCATTCAAAAACAAAGGACTGCTTACTGCAGAAATTTTACTGGCCCGGCTGTTTTCGAGAAGTAGAAGCATTCGTAAGCAGCTGCGACACATGTCAACGCATAGGCAAACCCGGAGATAAGGCTAAAGCGCCAATGAAACGTCTTCCCGTTATCACGCAGCCATTTCGCAGGCTCATAATAGACACAGTGGGACCACTTCCTACAACGCAGTCTGGCTATCGGCATATTCTCACTGTACTATGCCCCGCAACGAAATTCCCAGAGGCGGTGCCCCTCAAAGAACGAAGCTCGGTGGATATCGTCAACGCGCTTTTGTCTATCTTCGCGTGAGTGGGGTTTCCCACATAAATCGTGTCAGATCAAATATCCGTCTCTACGAGCGCACTGACCTCGACGTTCCTGGAAACATGCGGTATTAAAATTATTCACAGCTCAGTGTGCCGTCCGCAGTCAAACGCGGTAGAGAAAGTCGACTCAGTCATGAAATGGCTTTTGCGAGCCCTTTGTTATGGGCACAAAGCCGATTGGGAGGTTTATTTGCTTGCAGCAATGTTCGCGCTTCGAACTGCACCGCACCAGTCAACAGGTTTTTCACCTTCGGAGCTCGTTTACGGTAGCTGCCTTCGGTCCCCTTTTCGCATTGTTCGAGAAGTCTGGGAAGGCTGGGCGGACGATGCTTCAGTTGTGGCATACGTGCTAGAGCTGTTGGACCAACTACACACCTCCCGAGAATTAGCAGGGCAGGAAATGTGTAAGGCACAAAGCAATGCTAAGCATTATTATGACAGGACGGGAAAAGGTAATGAACCTGAAACCCTCAGTTAAAAACAAACTACAGGTTCAATTGGAAGGACCAGTTGACATGATTCTGAAATTATCTGAAACAAACTACGTAATCACGGTACCGGGAAAACGAGACACCACAAGTGTGCCACAGCAATCTACTTAAAACCTATCGGCAGAGGGAGGCCATAGTGAACATGTCACTTAACCAACCTGAGGAGATGTCTGTCGACATTCCGGAGTTAACGTCAGTAACGGGGGCAAAAAACATTCACGAGACCATTGAAAAGCTAGTAGCGCAGGCGGAGTTGAATCCCATTCAAAGGGCCGAACTGAGGGAGCTCGTGTTTGAATTTAAAGGCGTATTTTCAGACACACCGTGCAGGAACCCTGCGATCGTTGACGATATCGAGTTAACCTCATCAGACCCAGTTTGGTCTAAAGCTTATCGCGTTTCAGTTCGTCAATGTAAAGTCATGGCCGCTGAAATAAAAAAGGTGTTAAAGCTAGGTGTAATCGAACCCACAGAGAGTGATTATGCCTCGCCTCTTATTTTGGGTGAGGTCCCATGAAAGGAGCCGCGACCGTGTATGGACTACCGCAGGCTCAACCTAATCATGAAGGACCAGACCAACCCAAAACCGCATATCGAGGAAAGGCTTCAGAGAGTTAGCAGGGCTAATTTCATCTCCACGCTTGATTTATCAGAGGCCAGTGGCAGGTTCCGTTGACCGAGAGGGGAAGAAGGCTTGCGGCGTTTATTTCCCCGATGAGAACCTTTCGGCCGAAAGTTCTGAGCTTTGGATTGAAGAACTCTCCCCATTGTTTCTCTAGCCTTATGGACCAGGTGCTACGGGAAACTACGAGGAATGGAAGACTTTGCACTTCCGTATCTCGATGACATAGCAATCCTTTCTTCATCATGGACGGACCATATGCAACACCTGCGAACCATGTTGTGTCGTCTACGAGAAGCCATTTTAACTGTCAAGGCTCCAAAATACGAATTAGGGCACGCGGAGGTAGCTTATCTAGGTCGCGTAATAGGGCACGGTCATCGTCGGCCTTCGGAGGTTAAACTGACCACAATAGACAACTTCCCGCAACCACACACCAAGTGGGACATCAGGTCATTCCTTGGTTTGTCAGGGTATTACCAAAGACATATCCCGCGTTATTCCGATATTGCAAGTTCTTTAACAGATGCTCTCATAAAACAGAACCGAAGATGGTCAATCTCTCCAATGCTATTCACAGCATGTTTACAGGAGGTATTCAGAGACCTGGATTGGGAAGAATTGGGGATAAGAGTAAATGGAGAATACCTTAGTAACTTGCGCTTCGCTGATGATATTGCCTTGCTTAGTAACTCAGGGGACCAACTGCAATGCATGCTCACTGACCTGGAGAGGCAGAGCAGAAGGGTGGGACTAAAAATTAATCTGCAGAAAACTAAAGTAATGTTTAACAGTCTCGGAAGGGAACAGCAGTTTACGATAGGTAGCGAGGCACTGGAAGTGGTAAGGGAATACATCTACTTAGGACAGGTAGTGACTGCTGATCCGGATCATGAGAGTGAAATAATCAGAAGAATAAGAATGGGCTGGGGTGCGTTTGGCAGGCATTCTGAGATCATGAACAGCAGGTTGCCATTATCCCTCAAGAGAAAAGTTTATAACAGCTGTGTCTTACCAGTACTCACGTACGGGGCAGAAACCTGGAGGCTTACGAAAAGGGTTCTACTTAAATTGAGGACGACGCAACGGGCTACGGAAAGAAGAATGATAGGTGTAAAATTAAGGGATAAGAAAAGAGCAGATTGGGTGAGGGAACAAACGCGCGTTAATGACATCTTAGTTGAAATCAAGAAAAAGAAATGGGCATGGGCAGGACATGTAATGAGGAGGGAAGATAACCGATGGTCATTAAGGGTTACGGACTGGATTCCGAGCGAAGGGAAGCGTAGCAGGGGGCGACAGAAAGTTAGGTGGGCAGATGAGATTAGGAAGTTTGGAGGGTCAACATGACCACAATTAGCACATGACCAGGGCAGTTGGAGAAGTATGGGAGAGGCCTTTGCCCTGCAGTGGGCGTAACCAGGCTGATGATGATGATGATGATGATGATGATGAAGACGGTCAAGTGGGATGACGCAAAAGAAAAGGCTTTTAGTATGCTGAAGAAAGCAATAACGAGTCAGCCAGTGTTGAACGCACGCGACTACTCTAAGCCATTCATTCTTCAGTGATGCCAGCGACAGAGGTATGGGGGGTGGTGCTTTATCAAAAGAGAGATGACGAAAACGAACACCCCGTCCTGTACCCCAGTAGAAAGCTTTCAGCTTTGTGAAGAAGCATACAGTGCATCAGAGAAGGATTGCACCTGCGTGGTACGGGCGGTACAGAAGCTAGCTTGTTATATCACTGGTTCAAGGTTCACCATAGAGACTGACCACTGTCCCCTTATAGCTGCAGTCCATGTCTACGAAAAACGGCCGTCTTTTGCGCTGGAGCTGGGCTCTTCTACAATGCACCTTGGATATTCGCTATAAGAAGGGTAAATTTAACGGCAATGCCGACGGTCTGAGTCAGTGCCCCTTGAGTAGCGAAATCCTCATGCTCAGTCTTTTTTGCGTGGCATTTTAACGATGGTATTTCTTTTCATACGTTTTTTTATTATCGCGAAGTTGTAGTTAATTGTTAGGTGATTTTAGCAATAATGTGTTAGCGCTTTCAAGAAATGGCTGTTTTTAGTGGTCAGGGGTACATGACGCGCGACAGGGATGGGAAAGCAGCAGCGGTTTTTTTGTTGTAAAGCCTGGTGTATCTTGGGGGAGGGTGGCCTTGTGTTCACTCGCTTTGTGGTGGTGGGTCCGGCACTGTTCTGGGTGATTGCTTACCCAAACAGGAGCCGAACAGATCCGAGACCGGTTTGCAGGTACAGCTCACCAGACCGGACCAGGGAGAAAAGGCCCAAGAGCGCCACAAGGACTGATGAACGACGCCCAGGGATCTACCAGCTACGAACCAAAGCTTCGTCACGCCTGAGGGAAATTCTGCTGCTGAAACGCCAATCCTTCGCCCAGACGCTTCTGGCCCCTACGTGTCGGGATCTTCCTCCCCCGCCGGAGATACTGTTACGGTTGGCGTGTAACACCCCGGGCAAAAAGAATGCTCTACCACCATACCTCCTCGAAACGAAGGGTGGATTCCTAATTTCCTATGTTTGTCTCGAGTGAATGCCGGTCTGACGGACACCCTGGAGTGTGCGTGTGTGCGTGAAAGCCCTTTCCGCGAACCAGACAGCATCCCCGGGCTGCAACCAGGAGAGGCACACGGGTAAAGACGTCAACTGGGAGAACGGATCAATCGCCTATCCACAACCACACGCCCTTTCCACGAACCAGCGACACGCGAAAGAGAAGGGATCAGCTGCCTACGATCCCCAGGACCCGCGGGTTGCCACCAGTGGAGGCAAACTCGGGAAATCATCGTCCTGCAAAAATGGGTGCCGCCGCCAAGCAATGTGGGACAGAGTGCGCGTCACGTGACGTTGATGTGATCAGGATCCTGCCTACGATTTTAGTGGGAAAATTTAAAGAGCCCCGCAATTTACTTTTTTACTTCATTCTCTCCTTCTTATCTTTCACCAACCATTGAATAAACCATGCAGGTTTCCCTAGCAGTCGTATCGTCCCAGCCTGATCGCCGTGGTCTACCGGACGACGCCTGCAGCCTGCCGACAATGCCACGCTACCCAATAGTAACGCCGATCGAGGTTGAAGAAACAGGCGTCGCCACAGCTGTCGGCAGCGGTGGGGTACGCTACCCTAGAGAAGGCAACAGCGGATACCTCTGGCCCGCGCAACGCTATCGGTGATATTCGGCCGTTTCTTAGCCAGCCGAGTCGGGCTGAGTCGCTGGCGTTTCACGAGATAGCGATAACGTGGCCTAGAACAAGCGCTCATCACCACTGGTAGGTCGCGTATGTTAAAAAAAAAAAATTATGGGGTTTTACGTGCCAAAACCACTTTCTGATTATGAGGCACGCCGTAGTGGGGCACTCCGGAAATTTTGACCACCTGGGGTTCTTTAACGTGCACCTAAATCTAAGTACAGGGGTGTTTTCGCATTTCGCCCCCATCGAAATGCGGCCGCCCTGGCCTGGATTCGATCCCGCGACCTCGTGCTCAGCAGCCTAACACCATAGCCACTGAGCAACCACGGCGGGTGTCGCGTATGTTGTCTCAAGATAGAAAACAAGTCAGTTGGCGCCAACGTGCGATGACTCATTCCGTTTCCCGAGTGCAGGCGTCGTAGCTAATGAAGCAGACTACGGCTTGTATAAAGCAGACGACGGAAGCGAGAAGCGTTTTCGACGGAGTAATCGTAGGCTTTGAGATAGCTGCTTTCTTTTTTTAATCAGGAAGAAAACTGTTTTGCTTTACGAAGAACGTTAGGCTCGGTGCCTTCATTTTCAGTTTGTAAGACAAAACGTAAATATTGGGTCACGTTACGAAAGCAAGACGGAGGCCATCAGCGCCATTTTGTATGCGTCGCGCCTACGTCACACCTCGAAGAAAATGGCCGAATGTCCAGAATAGAGCCTGGGGTCTTGTTTGCGCTTGTTTCCATTGCCATGGCTTGCGATAGCTTTTTTAATCTACGATTGCTTTGCTATTCGACGAGTCATTTGTAAAAGCCGACGAGCTTGACCTGCAGATCAGATTTTCGACGATTGCCGACTCTGCTACGTGCCTCTCTCAAATTATATCTCGCAGCATTTTGATGGGGGCGAAATTCAAAAAACGCCCGTGCAGTTAGATTGAGGCGCACGTTAAAAGAATCTAACTTCTCTAAATTATTCCGGATTCCCTCATTATGGCATGCCCCGTAATCATATCGTGGGTTCGGCATGTAAAACCCCATAATTTAATTAATTTTTTTTATTATCTTTGCCGTGCGCTGAGGTTGCAGTTGCTAGAATATATTTCTTTGTATGGTAAGTCAGGAATTATGTCCGTGTATTTCACCAGAATACACAAGTCTAACCTTGTCACGAGTATTTGGTCCTGACCTGCCGTGGTTGCTCAGTGGCTATGGTGTTGGGCTGTTGAGCACGAGGTCGCGGGTGCAAATCCCTGTCGCGGTGGCCGCATTTCGATGGCGGCGAAATGCGAGAACACCCGTGTACTTAGATTTAGGTGCACGTTAAAGAACTCTAGGTGGTCGAAATTTCTGAAGTCCTCCACTACGGTGTGCATCATAATCAGAAAGTGGTTTTCGCAGGTAAAACCCCATAATTGTTTTTTATTTGGTCCTGTATATTTTTCAAATCAAACAGCCAGCTCGGGCCACGTAACCCAAGTTTCGTACGTTCACTTCAATAACATACCTAGTGACCAGCATTCTCATGCTCTTTCACCATTTCCCGTGCACAACTTTGGGACAGAAGTATTTGCGCAGTCTAGCTGCCGCATTTTTATCATCTAAATGGCTCAGTCTTGCCCCACAATAATTTCCTAAGTTTATGAGACGCTATACTTAGTCACCCTGCACTGCGCCTAATGCCAGCCGACGCACTTCCCTTTGGTGAACTTGCAACTGAGACACCATCAATAATAATAGGCATAGAGTGGCGTTTGCAAAGGATAACGCTAGCACCATTCCTCCTTTCCAAATTCATCGTTGTACTGCAGATATCCTGAAGCTTCAAGGTGCTGTACCTTTTACTTTACCGATGTTCTACTTTTTCTTTCTTCTCAAAATAATAATCTTGTTTTTTAGGCCATTGATGTGTATCAAATAAAGTAAGGTACAGAAGGAGGACCCAGATCACAAGGCTCTAAGGGAAACTGAAGTGCGGTGGAGGTCAAAACGATAAGTCAGCACATCTGCGACAACTTAGGTTCTTTATTTCGCGAGCTGTTTTCGGAGAAGATCAGTGGCACCATGGATATAGTTTTTCGACGGTGTTAGTTGGGTGCAGCCCACTCAATCTCTGCTTCGCATGATAGTAGTGCTCTGCTGATACCGACCGTGTTGCTGGGCTAGTTTACCTAGCTAAACGTTGCGCGAGCAAAGTGGACAACAATTCCTTCTACAATGCTCACAGGTACACATTCTAGAAGTAAAATGTGAATGGGGAGAAATGGCCAATTGTTGCCTCCTCCTCCAAAAGACCGCGTTCCATCGGGTTCATTTGGCCAGAGGCGAGGAGCAACAAAAACCAAGAACTGTTCACGCCTCCTTTCGCACCCAACCTGTTTGGCGCAGCAGCGCGGGCTCCAGCTGCGCGCATAACACGCCGCGCGCAACTTCGCTACAGTAAAGGAGAGGGAGGAGGAAAAGGCAGTGACAAAAAAAAGGAAGAATTATTTGTACTGGCAAGGTAATTCGCATTCTCACCGGGTGGTTGCTGTGTATGCTGCGGGTGTGCGCGGATAACTACCTGCGCCAATCAATTCAGTATTTTGTTCAAGGGAAAAGCGAATTAAGTAAAATGTCTGGGATCTACAAATACCGAAACTTGATATGAGCTGACTAAGAAGTTGGGAACACGCATGAATGCGGCTGTTTCATTGCTGAAGAAAGTTAGTAATGAAAGCTGATGATCTATTTCATTCCTGCTGCATGTAATTTTTTTACTTCACATGGAGCTGGCTGAAATTTATTTAAAGAAATTTAAAAAGTGCTTTTATATGTTTATATAATTGCAGGCCACAGACGCAGGCACCAACCGACACGGGATCTTTTTTTTCTGCAGAAGCTGTGTGGCTGAATCAGTTGCCTCACTATTGGTGATTTAGTAAATTATCAAAACGAACATGCTAAGAACAATAAATGTCACTGTAGAAAAACTCAAAACGCTGATGCTATTTATGTGGGGGAAACGGCAGAGCATGATGCTGTGCGGGCGCATGAGGACAGTCCGGCGTATAGCGTCACTTCCTTACATGGCCCGTGCATTTGTTGCTTCTTTTTGCATGATACAATCATCCCCCCCCCCCACGCCCGAACCCCCCCTCCGAAAAAAATGAATAGAAACGAAGTAGTAGCATTGGCTCCTAATAAACCTCGTGACACAACTTTACGACGCGCATAACATAAGCGATGCAAGAAAGAATGGTCCCGGGGATCTCGTTTACAATGGCCAGATTGAAGGTTAAAGTTGGTCAAATTGAAAAACATTCTAAATAAAGTGCTTCGACAGACAGTAAAGAACACCAATCGTTATATCACAGAACGAAAAAGCATTGAATTGGCATGAAATCAGACGAGCCAATCTCTGCCGGGGTATGGAAATGAAAACATATTGTTGCGTGTGGAAAGACACAGACAGAAGAGGCTATTTACAGGCTATTTACACTGGAGCCAGGCAGCCAGGCTGACACTCGCTCGCGCCAAGCGCACCGACCAACTTCGTCGTCGTTCTCGCGGCGGCTCATTTCTTGAGCATCGCTTGAGCATATCGTAATACTACCCCCCGGCGGCAAAAGCACCATCACAGTGCTGTTAAATATCCAAGGCGCGTGGAGAGTTGTAGGGCTTGAGTCGGGCGACGTGGACGATGTCCCTGGTTGTCACAGCGGAGGACGTAGTGGGCGTGGCTAAAACGATTTCATAGGTGACATCGGTCACTTTGCGGAGCACGCGATATGGGCCTGCGTAACAAGAAAGGAGTTTTTCACATAGGCCAACTTTACGCGAAGGTGACCAAAGCAACACGAGGTTGCCGGGCACAAAATGGACATCACGGTGACGGAGGTCGTAGCGTTGCTTCTGCTTGTCTTGGGACACTTGTAGACGACTGCGCGCAAGTTGCCGAGCGTGGTCAGCATGGGCGATTGCATCACGGGTATGAGCGCCAGTTGAAGCTGTGGCGGACGGAAGCACAGTGTCCAGTGGTAGCGTTGGTTCGCGGCCATACAAGAGGTAAAACGGGGAAAAGCCAGCAGTTTCGAGACGGGAAGAGTATTACGATTATGCTCGCCAATGTCATCTTTTATCTCGGCGGCACCCCACGCGTGTGGCACCAAACGCATGACGACGAGATAACCAGTTGGGACAATTTCAAAAAGAAGCTACGGAAACTGTTCGGCGACCCCATTGGGCGCAAGGCTGCCGCGAGAAAGGCTCTTTGCGTCTCGTGTACAGTCATCTACGGAGCCGTACGTTTCCTACATCCTCGACGTCTTAGCTCTATGCCGCAAAGCTGACGATGGTATGTCCGAAGCCGATAAAGTGTCACATATTCTAAAAGGCATCGCCGACGACGCTTTCAGTTTGCTTGTTTTCGGCAACGTCTCGACTATCGACGCCATCATCAAAGAATGCCGTCGCCTTGAGCAAGCTAAGAGCCGCCGTATTACACACCACATCACACGGCTACCCAACACTGCTGCTACGTCGACATGTGAGGGTCGCCCACGTCAGACCACCACCTCTGACGACGTCACCAGTATTGTTCGCCGCGAACTCGAGGCTACCTGTTCGCCAGCTTTCTCCACGACGCCTCCCGATCCGCCAGCAACCACCATTGCGATGATCCAGGCCGTCGTCCGACAGGAATTTCAGAACATGGGTCTGAACTCTGTGTGTTCCACGTCTCAACCCAACGTTTCCCGGTTCTCTAGCGGCCCTCCTCGTCCTCGGCAGTCCTTTTCCGCCACATCTCGCCGCAACCCGTCCGATTGGCGTACCCCTGATGACCGGCCGATCTGCTTCCACTGCTGTCGCATCGGCCACGTCGGTCGTCACTGCCGCAACCGATGGCCACCAACTCCTCGGACATACACCGCCGCTTATACCCCGCACCTCCACCCGAATGTTGCGTGTGGAAAGACACAGACAGAAGAGGCTATTTACAGGCTATTTACACTGGAGCCAGGCAGCCAGGCTGACACTCGCTCGCGCCAAGCGCACCGACCAACTTCGTCGTCGTTCTCGCGGCGGCTCATTTCTTGAGAATCGCTTGAGCATATCGTAATAATATTATAGCAATCACGTTGTAACTGAGCCGACGTTGCTGGCAACAGTGCAAGAAAGTACAATAGTGCTGGTGTACTGTTGGTAAAACCGTCCCACGATGCCCGGGTAAATATTCCAGCACAGGGCACAGGGTGGCTGCAAGGGGCTAGTTATGGTGATCTCATGCAATGGCATAGCCACCAGTGAAATCCCTAAGGCAACACCGGTCCTTCGTAGACCCTGCCATTGCTCGCTGAAAACCGCCATTGGCCACATATGATGTTCTGCAAGGGGTATGTTTATATTTACGTATCTATTCGCAATTTCATTGCAAATAGTGGCCCAAAAGGCGCACACGCGTTTGCGCCAGGGGAGTGCTGCCGATCATAGAAATAAAAATGCTCAGCTTTGTCTGGAACAAAAAGAAATTTTGTCGAAATCTCGGGAAGTCTAGCTTGAGAGATACGGGGAACAAAACTCAGAGTCGTAAGCAGCCTCTGTTGCGGCGCCGACATGACACCGCGAACGTGACACCAAGTTTTAATTTCAGTCACAGAAAATTACCTTCAAGCTTCCAAGTCAAACATGGGTTATGAAGCTACCGGAGCACAATGACTGCAAATCGCAAAGTACACGACAGGAGGTGAAAGCCCTAGGCTCAACGCGAAAGCCCTGCAACGGAACTTGTGCCGTTAAAACGTCTCACTTTGCTATCAATTTCTATGGACTTTGAATGAAGTATTTATCTTTATCGTCAAACCAAACGTATGCTGTTATACCAAACAAATCAAAAAGGCACATTTCGACGTAAGCGCGCACTTATGGATTGCCGAACACGACAAGCTGGTTGTGGCTCTGAGCTAGCAACTGAGTACGAATGCGTTTAGTAAAATTTACTATGAACCGCCCATAGGCACAGGAACCATACATAAAATGCGAGCATTCTTGTGCTCGAGTGAGTTTCGACATCAACGGGAAAACAAAGCAATGGTCGCGTATCTGCGTATTTTGCGCCAAATGAGGTATGCGTAAGCGAGGTTGTGCTACGTCTGCATACAGCATCCAAGAAAAACCATTTGCACACATTTCACATTGGTCTCGTAAAGTCAAAGAATGCTTTGGCGCTGTTACTTTGTGTTAGGGAAGCCGTTCCATCTTCTTGGCAATTCGAATAAACTTCCGTGTCACTATTGGTAATTTGTTGTTTTCCACAGTTGTTTTTCTTGTTGAGCGAATTGTAAACGTGTTCACGTATTCTTCTGTGACTACGGCTTCATGCAGACGGCTGTGTTTAAGCATAGCAACTTTCAATTGACATTATTTCAGCTTAGAAACAAGATAAACTCAGACATAAATATAAACTACAACATGCTTATTTTCTTTTGATAGCACAAATAATTACTTTTGCAGAAAACATACTAACAATCTCAACAAACCCGTGTTGCAAGGATCTCGGGAAATCTATAATTTTTTTTACTGTCCGCGTTAGGCAAAAACTAGCATGCGAAGTTGACAGAACTGCCCTAGTGGCACATACCCACACACCCAGTAGCGCATATCTGTCAAAATGTTTAGACTGCACTTTCCCTGCGATCGGCTAACGAAAGAGGCTGGCAAATAGCTAATGCAGAAAGCAGGCGATGATTCGTCAAGAAAGCATTTGTCTTTAAAATTTCTGGGAACGTTTTGCTTAAAACATTGTGTACGTTTTATGATCTAAAGAATGAAAATCGCATTAATTGTGTCAGATGGTGTTGTAACAATACGACAAGGTGGTAGAGCATGATGCAGCACGCGTGATAACCGCTGTTGCCCAACAGGAACCGCGCGCTGGCAGGTACGAGGATACTGCACTGCAACGAAACATGTCCCTACACTAAAATGAAGAGGAACACCGGCTGCGGTGCTTCTGGCGACACACATCCATGTTCCACGAGTCCAAACCGACCACGAGTTCAGATCGGCACGAGTTCAGACTCTCGGTGTCTGTAGGCGCTAGATTTAGCTTGACGTTTACAGTCCTCTTCGCTCTGGCATACGTGTGCATGACGCTGTGTTAAGCACACAACTGCTGAGCGGCAAAGAAATTGTGTGCACAACGGTCATGGTAGCAGGTCAAGCCAGCAGGACGTTGTGTCTGTCGCATACCAGATTGAGTGGAGCCTGCTTCTTTTTGTTACACGGCGCGTAAGAACTTGTAACACAAGCAAGCCTGGTCGGTTGATGGCGGTGGCCCCAACGCACCTCTGCAGCCGTAATTGCTATAGCAAATAAACTGTTACTATGACATCCAGAAAACCTCAACATCCGTTGAGTGAAAAAGCATTTCACAGCTCAAACATGCACATTCTAACTTGGGCACGGAAATAACGATGGTGGGGAGTGCAACGGCACACCAACCCTACCGAGCCCAGAACGAATCACTTCTCATGTATAAATTTGCGGCTTATGGAAAAGATTGTAAATGTGATTAAGATGCAAGTCCTGCGCGGGTACTGCAGTGATTATAATGTAATCACCAATGTGGTGCAAAAAAATGAAATGCACAAAATGAAATAAATAAAATACAATAATTGTATAGAGCGCTAGAATATATTGGAATTGGAAAAGCCCTAATAGAAGGATCGTACCAAAGGTGCTATTTAGTATAAATATTTTTTTTTCTTTTGCGGGAACAAAGTTTGTTTTTTACAAGCAAAAAGAATTAGAAGGTTCGGGACAGAAAATCTAACAAAACTAATTAAAAGCATTTCGTATTTTGTATGCTAAGGTATTTGAGAGCCAGTTTTTCTTTTTTTTTCAACTTCTCACGAGCTTCGCACATAATATCTTCGATATGTGCGGAAGCCCAGCGTGTGCTCGAAGGACCGACCAAGGCCCGTCACTGAACGAGCCTGTGCCCGGCTGGAGCCCGCGGCTTCAGTTCCAAGCCAGGGCAACGTCCCAGAACATTAGTCCCACGCCTTATCGAACGCGGCCCGCGGGTGGGTTGGGCCTGGTACTTCTGATAAAGACGGTCAATTCAGTGCTCTACGCTGGGTATTTGCCACTGGTTATGTGCCGCACTTCAATGAACGGAAACTCGGGTCGATGGTTATGCGGGTATGTGTGGAGAAAGAAGTGCGAGAGAGGACTCCGTTGCAGTACACGACTCATATATGAAGCCCTGCGGCGGTGACGATACCATTTGCCGTTAAGTTGCTTTAGTGCGAATCCGATCAACGTGAGTAGTTATCCTGACGTGGTTGCTTCGGGAATATTTTAGAGCGAAGCTGTATATGGCTAGGTTCTGGAAAAAAAAATTTGCGTCTATCGAGCGGTGTAGATATAGAATTTCTCCTCATACGTGGGCCAATCCCAAAGGTATTGCAATACCGGGCTAACCAGCGGCTGAGGTTAAGAAGGATTTAAGCACTCTGCCAACTTGCAATAAATAAGTTTAATATCTTTGGTCCAATCGCAACCCGTATAAGATATTAAGCTGATATGAACAGATACTACACTTTGAACCGCGTCGGCCATGTCCACGTTCGCACGGCCGTCTCTTTGTCTCTTTAAAGCGATTGCGTATATCTCCATTCTTTCCGTTCTCCAGTGATGGCGATCTCGTAAGTGTGCTGCCCACCAGGACTGCCAAGCGGTAAAAAACGCTAACCGTCCATGCGGCCGCGATCGCGCACACTTGGAACGTTTCACCGGAGCAACGGCCTGCTTTCCGAGGGAGTGTGTGGGTAACCAATTTTGTATGTCCTGTGTTGTGTGTGATTGTTTGTGGTTTTCGAGTGGTGTCACAGCCATTGCTGCACTGCGGGACGTCGACCAACGCACAATCGCCTTGGCTACGGTGAAGCAGTGTGTGCCGTCGGAGTGCGGCGAGGTGCGTGTCTACTCCACGTGCCGGGATTCGTTAGCAAAAGATGTCGTGCCGCGTGTTTGCAACAATGCATGGGTATGTATTCCTCCCGGTGACTCATCATCTTCCGAGGTTCAATACCATAGAGGATCACCTAATCGCGCTTCGCCTTCCTTTTATGTGCATACGGCGTTTGACAAAGTTAATAGACAGTTTGCTATTCAGGTGCCCAAATATACAGCTTCGCTGGTCATTCATCTTCACAGAGGGGGATGGCACTGTATTTTTCCTTGTTGCTTGCGCAATCCAGTTCACGCATGTCGTCATGTTGAAGCTGATACATGTCAAATGCTTCATTAGCATGGTTAAGTCGGTTATTGTTGTGGGAAGGAATGTTAGTGTGGATTTAAAAAAGGGGTAAAGCTGACTTTATGCAACGCTTCGCTAATTGGGAGTATGGTGAGCTTAAGAGGGCATACTTGTATTCTATGGATATAGCGTTAAAGGGGTCCTGAACCACCCCTTGGCCTTGGTGAAATAACATAATCCGCGGGTACCATACGCTGCTGTGAAAGTCTCAGACAAGTGTTGCTACCGTACGCGGATCGTGGAGCTCGCAAGTAAATCGTGAAATCACCTTTCTCTCAAACGCTCTCTTTTCACTAGGAGGTCCTGTCCTCACTCTCTTCAAGACGCACTATTTTGTCATCAGATGCACCATTTCGTCATCATATGCACTATTTCGTCTGTCCCTTAGACGGCTGCTATTGGCCGATAACCAGCATAAACCTGGGGTCGGCTATATGGCGTAGATACCATGGGCGCCGCGGGGTGCCGCCACGAGTCTACTGGCTAGGCGCACTGCGGCTCGCTGAGGACAACCGCGTTTGGCTTATGTTTAGCGCGTTGTAGGCCCCAAAGGCGGAAGTCATGGCACCTACGTTAAAATCTAAAATGAAATTTTAACTGCGCTCCACGGTGGCATTTGGAAGGCGGAGCGTTGTGCGCACGCCCCACTGCGCGGTAGCCTTCGCAGTGCAAAGAATTGAAGAAGGAACGGGAGCACAGCGGACGCCATGTTTGATTACCAATAGCTCCGCTTCTTCTGAACGCATTGAAGTGCTTTTTTGCGGTACAGTATTTCTGAAATTGCCTATTTTCACTTCACTTTCCCCGCTTTGATACATAAAGGGGTTAAGGGCCCCTTTACCCCATGCGCCACTCTGGCCGACATAGAGGAGCGGCACGCCACACGAATCAGCAGCCAGCACTGGCAAAGTCTGGGGAAGAGGCAGGCAATGTTGAGCGTTGAATTCCCCAGTCTTTACCGCAGTAAAAACGTAATACTCACGGCGTTGAAGAAGACACCAAAGTACATGATGACATCAGTCTTTTTAAACCCGAATACTTGAGCATGCGCTGAGTCTTGCACGATGTGTATTTCGGGGTAGTAGGTTTTTCCACGGCTTCGAGCCTCTGCATGAGCGCAACCCTTGCATAAATTTTATTATAAAATATTTAGGGCGTGCACTCGGTCATAAACAACTATAGGCATTCTTTAATACGAAACTTTTATGTGATGGCTTCTCCACCTGCATTTGTAAACTACCAAGATAACGACCCATCTAAACTATATTTTTTTTTTAATTGCTGCACGTCCACTAATAATTTTAGGTATCGCTGTAATGTTTTCACTATTTGATTTCTTGGTGTGTAGCAATACTAATGATCTATATGCAGGCAGCAGTCGTGGACACTAGAAGGTATTGATTTAGTGGTATTTGTGGTTGTTTAGCGCATATAGTTCCATTGTTCTAGCGCGCCTTTGCCAAAGGCTAAACAAATGCTTTCTCGCTTAGGTGTGGGCCTATTTTTAAACCATCGTACGTACTAAATGCGGCCACATTAACTTCAACACTATAGAAGGTTAAGGTAGCAACTTAGCGTAAACACTGCTTCATTTTTAATTATACGATAGATAACCATAACGCCGACACCTGTTAATATTGCTAGTGCAAAAAGGGAGGCCAGCTAACCACTTCACGTGGCGCAATATTGTTACATCCACAGCTCCTGCGTCGCCAGAACGCTCTTGCAATCTTTGGTGCGTTTTATTTTCGTCTGCTACGGATGCTCGTTTTAAGCTCCGGTGGAAGAGGCACTCCCTTTTGCAGGTTCTTATTACTGCGATAATATCGTACCTTTTTCTACGGTGAACTTGTTAACAGTTTCACACCTGATGGTATTGCAATTAAAAGTTGTCTCCTTATCTCGAATATGATAAACTACGCTCTGAACTCCCAAATACACAAAGACGACTTTTGGACGTGTTTTTTCGACTCGGGGCTGTTGTCTGTTGTGACTGGTATCACCTGTATTCTTATCACCAACTTTTAATGCTGTAGCTCAGCCTTACTGACCCAATTTCAGCTAATGAACAGGCACTGTGCGTCATTCTCAACCGCACGCACACACGTGTCTAATAGCACGCGAAAGCGACGCTTGCACGTGATACTCTGAAACGCCTTTTCATTATTCAAAAGACATACATGTCTACCCCTTTAAAGGGAACATATAAAAATTATCTATTAGATTCTGTGAATACATTGTCAGTACAATGTGCCTACTTGCATGAACTCGCGCTGTTTGTATAGGTTGTTTCTTTGGTAGCTTATCTAGCGTCAACATTGATTGGTATATGTAATTGTTACCAAGATACATTTTAATCATTCATGAAGTTAATATTTTTCAGCTAAAAAGAAGAATAATAAGCTAGTCGATTAAAAGTTTATCTATTCCCACCACAGTTTTCAACAAATGAACACATATTTCAATCTAAACTCCATTTGCATTCCTAATATTTTTTCAGGCAAATACTACGCTCCTGACCGGACCTCCATAATGCATACACCAGAAATCTGTGCTTAAGAACGGCGATTCTGTAAGCTGCATACGTGCGCCATAATGCAACCTAAGTCTGAGGCAAAGTTAGAAGCCCAAGGCATACTTCCACGCCTGTATGTTCTTGCCTGCGAACCTACTAGATTAATGCACATTTTCTGCGTCATGCTAAGGATCACTCTTGCTCAAGGAGAAGCGTAATAATAGCTCACCTGCATAAGCAGAAGAGCGTCCTGCAGGCTCTGTTACATTAGCTGGTTCTGAAAAAAAAGTTTCATTCTTGTTAGACGATCTTCAATGAGATATGATCGCAGCGGCATGGACCATTTATTACATGCGAATCAGCAAATTTCTTGGTGTCATTCCCCTATGCTCGCGCGTACTGTACTTTCCGGGCTATACGACTGATTCATTTCTCATTTTCTTAAAAATTTTTATTCTAGCATTTTCTACAAGATGCATCACACCGTCGTTATCGGTCCTTGTTACGCGGTGATTTTTAAACATTTCGCGAAACTTCGAGAATGCAGTTGCGGAAGAGAGTTTTTTATGGATTCGCCGTATCTTTAGAGTGACAAACTAGGTTGTTCGCGCTTGAGTCCGGCGTAGCTTAAGACGCTTCATTTTGTCTACGAAAATTTAGTGCCCTCAAATGGGGTCAATTACGGCATTTTGTTATGAATGTACAACCGTGCATAATCGCGTTTCATTATGCCAGCCGAGTTAAAAATAAAGTGAGTCTTATACTCTGGTACCACTTATGCTAGAACTTTTTCTTCGAAACAGACAAATATTGGTGGGTAAGGCTTATAGTCGGGAAAATACAGTATAAGGAAATACATGAATCGGGTACGAGGTCTATGCTTTTTTTTTTAACGCTGTGTCCTGTACGATGTGGGAAAACATATGGGATTTTTATTTGGCATTGCCTCCACTCCCGACCTTAGAAGGTTCCATCAATGAGACAATTGGTCCAGCTTCTACGTGTCTCTTGTGTGCCAACTGAATAGGTCAGCATGGATGTACTCATCTCTTTTCGCAGCTGTTCAGCTGATTGTCGCTGGAGTTTTGTGAACACAGAGTACGTGACAAGGTATTGTGAAACTCTAGCCGTACCGCGAGCTCCTGTTTTTGACGAGGCAACCATTATCAGAAGCATCGTGCTGCTTCATGCTGTTCCTACTGCTACGATCCCAAATCGTGGCAGAGGGTACAAAGCATCGCTATTCCTATAGATCCTACACTTCAGTAGTACTGCACACTGTGCAAGTAGTGTGTACCACTTCGAGAGTAAGCGGTAAATTAAGCGAGTCAACAAAACGATTAAAGGTGTATTTTGTTTGCTTTCCAAGAACCTCGGCACACACCACAACAAATGGAGCAAAGTGCTTTCATACATCCAATTTCACCTAGGATACCCCACTCCAGGAAGCCACCAATATTGTTACTTTTCCCATGATTCACAGTGAAAATGGTCTAACAGTTTAAAGCGCAATTGTGGACGAAACGCTTGCGTTCACTGCATCTATTGTCACCACCCCACACACCAACGTCCTTGTTGAACGTGCCGCCGAGTCATGGTGGCTCGTGCGGCTGCGTATTTTATCGCAGCAATTTCATGTTGTTCGTCGATAAAACATCCACAGAGCCATAAAACACAATCCGAGTGGACTGGTGTGGATATGCACTGCTATCCTGCACCCGTGCGCGTCTGCACCCAAATTCCTCAGGCTGCACAGAAAAGTTATTGTGCTTTGCTCTTTAACCTACGCAGTTCTGCACTGCCTAAACAAGGTGACTTATGCAGTTGTCCAAGCAGAAACCGCAAGAGGTCCCTACAAATTAAATACCCCCTAACGATGTTCATGTAGTCAGTATGAAGCCCTACATCTTGCGTTCATGTCGACGCTCCAACCTTGTACTGCTACAGCATGCCCTCAGCCCTGTTCTTTAGTTACTTTCCTTCGACAACTTAGCGCTTTACTTCATCAGTTGTGGCTTAGCTCATTACTCAGGGTGATAAGATTCGTGACCACAACGTCATCTGTACGCAGTGTGACGAATCAGAGACGGCACATGACGGGGAAGCTCCTTGTAGGTTGATATAGGTAATATTTCTGTATATGTCTCGCTAAAACGAGGCTGTGCCGTGCTTTTATCACGAGTTTTCGTTCCGCGCTGTATGTTTGAGTGTGCCAGTTGAATCTAAAAATGTTGGTGACGGCCTTACTTTATTTCGCGACATAATCACATACGCGAGTGCTTGTAGCCCACAGAAATATTCGTGACACTCATGAAAGCTACCGTAACGTTATATTTCACCATTTCCTGACGCACTCGGTGGTTCTTTTTGTCTTCCAGTGTAATATGTCGATGTTGCTTCTTTTATGAAGGAACCTATTCGCGCGACGGATTCGATTGCAATGACATAAATAAGCAATTTGCCTGGTCACGTTCACCAAGTGCACGAGTTTAGAGATCGTTGATGTTACACTCTTAAACAAAATTACACCATTTGGGTCGTATCCTGTCACGCAACAATAATCGCCATCTGTCTCGTCCGCATTTCATTTCTTTACCGCTGCGAGCCCGGTACTTCCAAGTCACAAACGGCATGCGAGTTATCAGCATGACAGAGCATTCTCGACGGGAAAGTAGCGAGCGCAGCGTTTTCAAGAAAGGAAACACAAGCAAGACAGATAACGATTATTGTTGTGTGGCAAATATACACCCCTAAGGATGTACGTTTGTTTAAGATTGCATAATACTTTTTCATGCACGGGGTCCCATAACATTTGATAGTGACACTGTTGTTTCGAGATAAGATGACCAAAGCCTGCTGCCACCTTGCTTTTAAGAAATCACTACAGGCGTGATAGAAGAATGGAAGCTGGGTTTTAGATACAAATCTGAGGCGGCCATTCAGGAAATGACTCAATCGGGAGAATATTTAAAAAGAATTATGGGGTTTTACATGCCAAAACCACTACCTAATTGTGAGGCACGCCGTAGTGGGAGACTCCGGAAATTTAGACCTCCTGGGGTTCTTTAACATGCCCCTAAGCCTAAGTACATGGGGGTTTTCGCCCCCATCGAAATGCGGCCGCCGTGGCCGGGTTTCGATCCCGCGACCTCGTGGTTAGCAGCCCAACACTATAGCCGCTAAGCAAGCGCGGCGGGTTGAGAATATTTACTATAACGTTGTGAATAACGCGTGCGATAACCCCACATCGGCGTTCGTGTTGTCTTTCTCTCCTCGTCCTTGTCCAAATGTGCGCTGGAACTATGTTCCATAATGCTCCCCACATCGCTACACTCGCCGCTACACTCGCTGCCTTGAGGCTGTCACTCTGCCGTTGCGCTGTTGAGCATGACGTCGCGGTTGCACCTGCCAGCAATGGCGGCAGCATTCCGATTGTGGCGGAATGCAAGAACATTCGTAAACCGGCTGTTTTGGCGCGTGTTTATCTTAACACACATCGAAAGGCCGGTAATAATTTCGTTCCTCCTCCTCTAAATGTCGAAGCCCTTCATCTGGCGTGCCTTTACAGTTTCGGGACATTAAATGCCGTAATAAAGAAAATTACCCGCCGCACAAGATTAACAGCCGTGGCATTGCACTGCCGAGCTAAAGGTTGGGGATTTCCAGCCAGCCACGGTAGGTTCATTTGTATGGGGGAAATGGAAAAATGATCATTTACATAATGTGTAAACACCCTAAAGAGCCGGAGGATGGCCAACTTATTCTGTAGCCCCACTACGGTGGGCCTCATAATACTGAATACTGTGGAATTGGCATCAGACCCCAGAGGTAATTCATTATATAAACATCACTAAGAAAGAATTCACGAAGTGACGAAAAAAATCGCACCGAAAGGACTTTAAGGACAGCAGTTTCCTGCGTCTTGCGTTATATTGTGGGCATTCTGTGCTTAGTGTGTACTGTGAGCTGAAACACTAGGTTGAGCGTGGTTATCGCCTTTCTTGAGCGCCAGTCGAGCAGGCAATCAATTTTTTCCCGGATCTTTTTTTTTTATTTATCTGTCACGTCGAGTGTGACACCAATGAATCTGGGCGTCATCGCCCATGCCCATGAGAAACGTTGAAAGGTACGGTACTTGAAGTGTAGTGTTATCAAAGACGCTCTTGACTACATGCATTCGTACGTAAAAACTTCCAAGCTTAGTTACGAGCGACTTGGTAAGTGGCGCTTTTCTACTGGTTTGGCAGTACTGTAAAGTCAACGTAGAAAGCTAATGTACAGCTGCTGTCCCAATTTAGGGTACGTGGATTCGTTTCGCAGACACAGCACTACCATTTCTGTATAACTATATAAGGCAAGCAAAGCTCCGCTGGGCCACAACTATGCATAGCAACGACGCCATTCTTAGCGGGGCTCTGCCACGTTTTCTTAGGTAAAGCAGCGCTAGTCAATGTGCAATCTACGCCATCTCAAATAATGGATGCCTAGTAAACATATCAACTCTCTAGTGCACTTCCTTTGTGCACATTGTCTCCGCGGAAATAATATTTCTTTCAAATGCATGAATGATAAGTGGTAGCTGCGTACGTCAGCATCCTTGGTGACAACGTGGGACAGCTGCGTGACCTTTCCTGTTCACCATGCTGAAATACTGCGCTAGGTCGCTGTCAGTGGAGCCACTAGCGGTGGCGCAAAGCGTCCATGCTTTTCTGTCTCGGCATTTACAGCATGCATTTTTTGTGCGTAGAGGGGTGATAACGCTGCCTCTTCATAGCGGTTAACGATGTAGACAATGTTCGTGGTGACTGGCTTTAGGCGACAAAAGTAGAAGCGCGAGCGGTCAAGACTACATGTGGTCGAAATACCACGAAGAAAGCAAGTGCCTTGCATCTGCACCTAAAATTTGCAAAAACACGGATTTCGTGCTTAGCACAGGAAACGCGAAGGAAAACATTATGAGGCTTGACGTGTCACAACAACGATCTGATTATGAAACACGCCGTAGTGGAGAATTCGGCAATAATTTGAATCACCTGGGGCTCTTTAATGCGCACCTAAGTCTAAGTACATTCGTGTTTTCGCATTTCGCCCCCATCGAAATGGGGACATCGTGGCCGGGATTTGATCCCGCGACCTCGTGCTGAGCAGCCCAACGTTATAGCCACGGTGACTCGCGAAACGCGAAGTTGAGGGCACGCGGTAGAAGTTTTCGTAGTGCTTAAATAATGTGTTTTCGTTTATGGCCCTCCTCAGAAACAATAACGAGATAATTGATAAGGCAAAAGCTGCGAAGAAGTTGCAAATAATTATCAAAACGCGTTATCTTACTGTAGTCTCTGTGCGTGGGAGGATTATCTATTGTTGGTGGCATTTGAAACAACTTATGAGCAATGTGACCTTCTTCAGAACGGGCCATTTGCAACAGAGGCTTGATGCGCAGAGTGTCATTAATGATGCCTTCCTGTGAAAAGAAAATAGTAATAATACATATAACGCAGTTACAAAGTCTTCATTACAGTAGGTACACAACCAGAGACTGAATTCCCGGGGCAGCGCCATTCGTACACAATTTCTTAGCCAAAAACTTCTTACGCTAAGATAAGGATGCAGCCAAAGTGGCAGCGCATTTAGCTTACGGCGTCGTATAAGAGCGAGGAGGAAGCAAACTTTGGATTAAACGAAAAGAAATGAAAGAAGACGCGTCAAGTGATAGCTTAATCGCACACCATGCATCTGTAGTTGACCCTATATCCATACGGTAAATCGCTACACATCCCTATTCGGCAGCGTCCTTTTCCGCGAGTCTGCTACAGCGTCGACATGCGCTCGCCCGTTCACTGCACCGCCGTCAAAACAATGGCAGTGGAAGTGTCACGCATTGTTTCCATATTTCTGCGACAGACCGAACTAATGAGAACATGATAAGATATTTGGCTCAGAAAGAAACGCTCAGGTCGAGCAATTGCCGACCAGGTCTGCCAGGCCAAATATATACCGTCTGTAGCAACATCACCGTGCACCACCACCACCACATTGTCGCTTTGTAGTGGCTGTGAAGAACACAGTAGCAGGAACTGTTTATTGCGAAACTACCTCTTTATTAGGCTAACCTGTGCCGAGAAAAAGAGGCTACACTCAAAGCACAACGTTAGCGGCGATCAAACTCGGTGATTGTCGGAACCTCATCAGTGGGTCAAGCGCGTCGGTTTTTATACATGACTGGTCGACGGTTCAGCGTAATTGCAAGCGTACTCGTGCCTTCATGAAATTACTAAACAATTCGTGTCGAACCCACAATCAGACTACACAAGGTTTGGTGACAACAGACAGTGGATAGAACTATCGATAACATAGGAGAAACTTCCAGTAGATAAAGGCTTGTCCAGCACCGAGCGATTACATTTGACATTTGTTAGCCGATGAAAAGCAGTCACCGGAGAAAGACAAAGAAGTACACGTGCAATATTGCACAGGGATTAAATGTTTTTATTTGGCTACTAATTACGGAAATTAAATAAATAAAGCTCCATAATATATAGTTCATATGACCTCAAGGCAAGGGGCCCAGCACCCGTACGTTCATTCGTATTTTATGTGACACGTTCAAGTGCACGTCACAATACTGCATAGCACCGTACACGAAGCACACACATGCTCAACATTCTAGCTGGTTTCCGATTAAATCGGTTCAAGCCGTTGATCTTGTGACGGTGACGCACTTCGTTCGGAGCAGTGACTACACATATAATACGAGGACAAGGTGAAGCTGGGGTCAGACATCGTTCTATAAACATGCGAATGCGGCCTCGCAGTACGAAGTGAACTGCGGCACAAGAGCAACAGTCAGTTAAAATTCCGTGCGTATTTTAGATGTTGCAAAGCGTCATCAGCGTCTTTTCATGTTCACTGCAGGACGAAGGCCTCTCCCGGTGATCTCTAATTACCCCTGACCGGCGCTATAGCTGATTCAAAGTTACGCCTGCAAATTTCTTTATATAATTACCCCACCTAATTTTCTGCCATCTTCGACAGCGCTTCCGGCCCTACGAATTACAGGGCAACCTCAGCACTAATTTTTCCTCTGTATTTCAACCACCGCTACCCCCGTTTGCTTTCTTATCCACACCGCTCTCTTCCTGTGTCGTTGCCCTAAGCCTAAAACTTTTCGCTGCATATCGCTTGTTGGAGCCGTCCTTACCTTCAAGCTTCATTTTTACCTCCAAGTTCCGGCCCCATATGGTAGTACATGAAGAATGGAGTCATTGTACACTTTTCTGTTCAACGACAGCGGTGAGTTCCCGATCACAATTTGCAATTGCCAGCCGTACGCATTCCGGCCCACTTTCATTCGTCTGTAGATTTCCGGCTCATGGTCACGGTTGCCTGCGAGTTATTGACCTAGATAAACTTACTTCTTTACACACTCTAGAGGCTGGGTGCCGATCATAAATTATTTTGGCTTGACAGGTGATTGAACAGCACCTTTGTCTTCAGCATATTAGCATATTGAGGTCCTCAATCAATTGCTGCAATGTGTCCCCAGCCTTGCTAAGCACGATAATATCCTCGGTAAGCTGAAGGATGTTGGATATTTGCCGTTGATCATCGCTCCTAATCGTTCCTAGTCCAATTGTTTCAATACTTCTTCTAAGCGAACAGTGAATGATATTGGAGAGATTGTGGCTCCTTGCCTGACCACTTTCTCAAAAATTAAAACACGTGAAGCCGGAACTTTCATTGAGGCAGAGTCTAAGCCTGCAAAGTTGCAGAGACGTGCATTGTGGCTGAATGTAAATATGGAAAATACATCTAAATGAAACAATTTTTCAGTTGCGAGCCGAATGCAGCAAGCACTGCGGCCTTGATGTGAAGTTCGTTCCTTCCTTCAGAAGAAACTATACGACATGCATTTACACCGCGAATTATAAACAAACGTGGTAGCTTCCTTCAAACACATTGAAATAAGTGACCCAACTGTACGCCATCGCAAGAGCACAACGACAACATAATTCGAGTTACATAAATGCTGATCTTGCTAATACGACGCGTTTTAAATGTAGCGTCGTGCACGCTTCATATTGTTTACTTCGCGATTGGTTACAGCCAGGGTGTCCGGCTGTTTAATGCCGTAATGTTGACTTGATTTCTTCGCAGCAGGCACGGAGCACCGCAAAACTGTCGCCAGCTGGAAGAAAATTATTTCGCTGAATTCACAAACGCCTATGAAGGGCTTCTTAAGTCAGAGGAGGAAACGAATGAAAGACGTGAGTGACGTCATTTCGCCCAGGACTGAAGCTACTCTGGGGTTTTAAATAAGGATCCTTTCACGAGCTCACAGCATCGTGCCTCAAACGCCTACCTCGTAGCACAGGAAGAGAGTGCGCATCAAGGCACCAGCCTTTATCGCAGGAACCCTTAATTTAAGGCCAACGCTTGCCGGTCCATTCAGCGTCCGAGGTGAACAGCCAAGTTCTTAGGGCATCCGCTGTCTTGACCTTCCGCAGTCAGGCGGGACCACGTATGATGGGCTCAAGACCGTGTTCTTCCAACATTTTGACGTACCAGCTCCTCATCGACTAAGTAGCACGCCACCGTTTCCTTCAGCGGTTGACACTTCTCAAGGCGCCAGCCAACTTACGTAGTCCTCTCCGCCATACGTTCCTGGTTAGGGGTGCGCCTCTGACCTCTCGCATATCTTCCACCACACCCACAACTAAGGAGCCAGGATGGGGAGACAACACGTCCGGCGCTTTCCACGTTTCGTCCGTTCTGTAACGATAGACAACACCCCGTCTCGCTGCCGGCCCTATTAAAGCTATAACAAGTAAGCAGCTACTTCTCAGTGCCGAACACTTGGTTTCGGGGCCCGGAATACCACCGCGCATTGGCGTACACTTTACCGGAATCACCTGGTATCACGCGTACTACACACCTTTTCTAATTCCAGTCTCTTTGCCGTCGCGCCCTTACCTTCTGGCCCTCATCCACAGTACATCGCAACAGTCTCAATTCACACTCCCGAAAGATGCTGGCTTGAAGGTTTATTCAAAAACTGTTTCCTCAGCATACGCGACTGGACGTGGAAAACTCCTTTTCTATCCCTGATAACGGGCCTGCAGCCCTCGTCCTTTCACTAGCGCCGACTGTGTCACTGCATTAGCAGGCCGCAGAATGTACGCGGCTGTCACGCGCCTCGTAACAGTTCAAGCGCAAAGTCGAGCCCTTCCTTTCAAGCAAAAATGAACTTCCGACCAAGGCGACATGGTTACATCTATCGAGCAAGCCTGATTTTGCTCTTGCGACATATACACCGACAGCATTCTTCGGCTCCGCGTTCGAGACAACATAACAGCGCTACAGACGGGCCAAACGAATACACACAGAGCGCTGTGTATGTCTTTCTTCGTTTATCCCTCTATCTTGCGGTATTCTTAGTTTAACACGAACTACCAGAATGTCCAACTCCCCACCCTTCGTAGCTTCAAGAAAAGCAGGTTTGCATTGACTGCTCGCATACTGGAAGTCTGCGACAGCTGCACACATGCAAGCGTCCTCTTTCTTGTGCCCCCTGGAGCTTCGCAGCCAGCCACTTCGCCTACTCTATAGCACCACCACGAAAACTTTATCCGTTGCGGCACTCCCAGGCCAAACCACCAGAGCAAATCGCGTAAACCCCCAGCCTTCCTCGTTTTGACAATGACCGTACTGATTCACCTGTGGATTTTCAACTTTACGTAACTATGTAGAGTACGCACAGCTTCCTAACGCCATTCTTTTTTATACATATTTTACATGTGGCCACATATACATGCGGTGCCGACAGGGCTCACAAGAAGATACATGTTTAGCAACGCTAGTAGAGAGGCCAGGCCGGATGTAAAGTAACTTGACACGACCGTTACTTCTGTGAAAGCCCAAGTGCCGAGCAGTTGCGTCGTCATGCTCCTAAGACGTTGAAACGAAGAGATCAGGAGATAAGGGGCACTCACCGGTTACCTCAGTGGGGATAAATACAGCAATATAAGGCTCCATCGTGAAGCCCAAGTCGAGCAAGTTGAATTCGCAAGTGACTGTTTGGTGAACATTTTGAGCCACTGGGCTGCTCTATGAGAGAGCGGTAACACGAGTCATTGCGTTGATGCAAGATCAAAACATTTGACCTTCATGAAGGGTGTATATTGGGGCTAAAGAGTTGACATCCCGTGTAGCCACATATTGTCTATAGGCAGTAGTGGAGAAGCCACGGACGAAGGTAAATGAGGCGATGGCAGCGGACAGCGGCGCAAAGCATGCGCATTTTAATGTTTGTTCCCAGACTTGCATGTGAAAGTGGAGGAATCGTCCTGTAAATGGAGAAGCAAGCCTCCGAGGTGACCAGTCAAGTTCTTTAACTACGACAGCCAACACAGAGCCTGGTGGTCTTCACGAGAGTGAAATGGTGGCCGTGCTGGTATGGACAAGTTTTTCGAACAGACTGAACTATTGAAAGACATTCCTGTTCGGTTATGGGGGTATTTGCTTCGGCATACGAAAGGTTACAGCTTGCGTACGCCACTACGTCTTCAGCGGTGGCATTACGTTGTAGCAGAACCACGTAGATGCCGTGTCCACTGGCATGAGTGTGAAGGGTGGTCGCGGCGGTAAAGTGACGCAGGATAACGATTGAATTTAGCACGGGCTTTAAAGCGTCAAAGGCTGCGTTGGACCCTTCAAACCACATAAACAAGCGCAGGAAGACGGACTCGCTGCGGTGGCTTAGCGGCTATGGTGTTGCGCTGCTAAGGATGACGTAACGAGATGAAATCCCCGCCGCGGCGGCCACATTTCGATGGGCACGAAATGCAACAACGCTCGCTTCCCGTGATTGGGTGCACGTTAAAGATCCTATGTTTGTCAAAATAAATCCTGAGTCCCCCTACTACTGCGCGCCTCTTAATCAAATT
The DNA here is from genome assembly GCF_023375885.2 of Dermacentor andersoni. Taxonomy (NCBI): domain Eukaryota; kingdom Metazoa; phylum Arthropoda; class Arachnida; order Ixodida; family Ixodidae; genus Dermacentor; species Dermacentor andersoni. The sequence goes on along the minus strand of NC_092818.1, from coordinate 45,203,947 downwards.
GTTTATTCAAGCCTCTCGAGAGCGCCATAAATGTCACGAATGCGATAGAGATCCTTGCTAGTTGCCTGTCGTACCCTATAATCTACACAAACACTTACCTAACCACCCTTTCTTTAAAGAGAACAACGGGAGAACACCAACGACTCGCCGAAGCTCCTACTATGTTGCGTGCGAGCCATGTCGGTAACTTTATCCTAAATGACCCTCGGTTCGGTCAATGAAGCAACGCAATGGCGACGACGAATTACATGGCATCCGTCCTTCTGAATACGGTGTGTGGCGAGGGAAGTCTGTCCCAAAGCTCGTGAGAAAACATCGCAGGAGACTTTGTGTTTCATCAGCAGTGCGAAGAGTGCGTCAGGTTGGGCTGAACGAGGTGCAAGCTAATGGTAGCGCACAGAACGGCAGGTAACTTCGAAACAGTAGAAGAGGCAGGGGAAGTCGTAGCGGAGACAGTGATGACCGACGTTGGGGTAGCGTCATCCACACAGGCAAATGTGGTAGCCATAAGTAACACCACCTGTTCACGGGTTGAGTTCAAGGCTGCCAGACGCTGGCCCAGTAAAAGGTGACCACTAAATGCACCCGCGCGAAGGCAACATCCATAAAGAGAGTCACCAGCCTTTACAGCAACCAGTTAGCCAAGTTGGACAAGGTCGAGCGCAGCTTGAAATACCACTTTACGAAAGTGGTCAACGCTGTCACAAACCTGAAGCTGAAGGCGTAACGGACGAACTGTTTTTCATCCGTAACGCCAATTCTACATTAAAACAAGCAACCACTATGTGTTATGGAAAGACGTCCTCCTGCTGCAACCCGCCTTGTGTTGGAAAATACGGGTGCATCCACGGTGCTACCCCTAACTGACCGAAATCGTCAGCCTTAAGAGGAGGGGCTGAATGGTAGAGATGCTGTAGAGGAAGACGAAGTGATTGGAGGTGGAAGAGTGTTTAAACTGACTTACAAGCTAATGATAATCTTCCGTTACAATACATACACATGTGTATAATCAAGCGTGCTGATATTGGACCGCGATAGCGTCCGAAAATCGAGCTGCCGAAGAAACGAGTGCAGGCAGAAAACTCACCACATTATAGATATTGGTCAAATGGGAATTGCTAGGACGGAGTAGGAGACCACCAAAAGTATATGTCAGTGCATCTCTGAGGTGATTCTGAACAGAGCCGCGGATAACGAAAATGTGGACAGCTCGCGCCGTCAGAGTAGTTGCTCAGAGCAGTTGATAAAAAACAAGGAATATGTCGACAGCAAGTGCCGTCAAATGAGCAGGCGCTATCTTCAACTGGGGCTATCAACTCCAGTCAAAATGGTAATTTTTACTGCCTTGGTCGAGCAGAAAAAATTATTGATACACTTTTTTAAAGTGTTCTGCTTGCACACGATACTGTCAGCTTCAAGTTCGGCTAGGGCTATAGGTACTAATTGCATTCACTGATCAGGTCATCACACTGTCTGTAACGAAAGTAAAACCAAACACTACTCATACTACTACTACTACTACTACTACTACTACTACTACTACTACTACTACTACTACTACTACTACTACTACTACTGCTGCTGCTGCTGCTGCTGCTGCTGCTGCTGCTGATGATGATGATGATGATGATGACAGAGTCATCAGCGCTTGCGTGAATTCAATGCTTGTCGGCAGCAAACGTGCTGGCTCTTCATTTTCAGCGTTGGAGTCGTCCAATTCCGCCATTCCTTGACGGAGAATTTTATTGTCGGTTTATTTCGCACGGAGGTCGAGCTCGTTGTTCATCGTCGGTGAATCCTTCAAATGCGAACTCGCTGAGAGTTTTTATGACCTGAGGCGGACAGGTCGTTGATCAATATACCCGTGAAATTGAACTGATCACGCACGCTGTCGACTTCTCCGTCCACTCTACTGAATGTGAAGCCCGCACGACGGAAATAGTTATGAAGCATGTGTTGTCGCCGCCTTCTACGCGTTTGAAATCATGCTCACATCAAACCTGAGATCAGCGTTGTAACTGTTGCCACTTCCAATGTTTTCACCTTATTTTTGAGGAAACCGTATTCATCTAGTTGGGAATGTCAAACGCCTTGCACGCGTTGGTCTGTGACCTATCGCTCTGATCTTGCTTGATGATGCCGGCTTTTTTTTCCGTCGTCAACCTATATACGGTAGTACTATCCGCTCTTCGGAGCCATTGGCGAGTACGACGAAGGCGGAGTCGGTGCGATTTCTAGCTGTGGTAAATCCTTTCAACGAAGAAACATGGCACCGTAAAACAGGAGGAAGCTTGTTAGCGAACTTCGAAGAAGCTGGGCCTATTGTGTTGAAGAGCACACAACGCACAAAACAACTTCGCGACCAGGTACCAAATACCATACGACCAAACACTAATGGATAACACTGGTAGTTCGACATGGTGGCGGCAGTGGGTCTCAATTTAAACTTGTTGATGTGATTTCCTTACCGGAAACAGCGGGAAAAGTAACGTTACACGAAAGTAACAAGAAAGTGACCAGAACAATAACTTGACATAACGTGACAGCGCCTGCCCAGTCTGTCTTGGCACGTCATTTTTCGCCTTGTTCCCGCTAAGAAGGCCACGGTGGCTACAGCTGCCAGCAGATCAGCGAAGTCAGAGCGCAAGTAGGATTCTTCGAGATATTCAAAATTGCGGTAGTGGTGGCTTTTATTAACGCTGTTTCGGCTTGCGTTTACGCAAATAAGACCCAAAATTCGAAGACGATGGGCTTCAGAGTAAGAAATTTTGGATATTCATATACGTTGGCTCTATCTATCACGTGCAGTTTCCGCCAATAGCGTCCGACTTTCGGCACGTACGAAAAAACTGGGTTTCCAAACAATCAGTAAAGCGACTGGATAGAAGCGCTAGACATGTGCTTGTCAAGAGCCCCGCGTGCCATAGCGTATGGTCTTGCATGTGATTGCGGGCTTCTGAAACGTATTAACAGTGGAAGTCATTCACTAGAGCTTATGTAATGCCTAATTTCTGCAAATCTCCAGCACAATATATCCTTTAAACATCATAAGAGACGCCACGTAGCATGCCTCAGGTTCGTATTACTAACAGTGAAAGCAATACAATGCAATCTCAATGCAAAACATGACTAATTTCTTTATGAGAGTGCCATCGTTTAGAGTGATAATGTTTCTTGGCTGTTTAGAAGCACCATAAAAGCCCATTATAGATTTCATGAGTTTATTAAAGTTGCAATGTAGATGCTAGGAACGCGGACATTTTCTTATGAAATTTTATGTTGTGAAGCGGAGCATTGCAAATCAGTTATCGCTCTTTCCTATCGTCTATAAGCTCTGCTACATTTCTGAGGCAGCTTTTCCCGTTTACTGCCGACAATCGTAGAAACAAATGGGCTTACAAGGTTTTCGATAAATGCACAGAGCCTGCGGCTGCGTAAAACCACACGTTATCACCGGCCACCAGACCGCGATGGAGTGGGATCCCAGAAAACCCGCCACTTGTCAAGCCAGAACTGTTGGCAAAAGCTGTTGCAGCCACCGAAATTACCGTGGGTGGTTACGAAAACACCCGCTTGAAAATGACACATCAAGTGCTAGGTATAATTTCTTAACATATAACTATCGATGGCAGTCCACCACCGATTACCGTGCTACATGCATCATCGCGACGAAAAAGCAACGACACGTCGGCATACAGAACAGGCCCAGAGCAAAAAAAAGAAAAGAGAAAAGAGAAAGCTGCTCAACAAAGCCATCACGGTGCAGTGTAATGTCAGCGTGACAATTCGAAGCAGCCATGACACGGCAGCATGACATTACCTCAAAGACCGTTGTGACGCAGTAGCTTTGGTTTTGCGCTTTTTAGGACGACGTCGCGATTCCAATTTCAACCGTGCTGGCCACATTTCGATGCACGAGGAATGCGAAAACGCCCGTGAAGCGTGCATTGCGTGCACGTTTTTGAAACACAATTGACCAAAATCAATGTCGACCTCCGCACTACTATACGTTCTACAGAATCCACTGCAGCGTTTCGATACGATAGACACCGCAGTTTTACCTAACCCTTGTGCGTAGAAATGTCATCTTCGAGTGAGATATTTATGTACGGCCTAGAGGCCACAGCCTTTGGGAGCATCGAGACCGAGCAATTTGTCATTAGCCGACACTTTGGCGCTGCGCTGAAGAAAGTGCGTTCACGTTCTCTTTATATATGTTCTCACATTCTCTGCTCACGGTTCACATTTATTCATCTTGGGCTTGTTCATTTCCAGCTCTGGCATTAAGACTCCGCGCATCTTAGCGCTTGCTGGGTTGCTCATGTGATGGAGTCTGCTGCCGAATAGTCCGTGAGCAGTGAGATGCTCTATACTTGGACACACAAAAGCAACGCCGCTAGCACAACGCGAGTGAGAGAAAACTCGCGCACCACCGTATCACGCGAGAACTCGATGCGTGCTCCTTCGAATGGAATAGAGCGGAGGGGTAAGTCGTCACATTCAACTGGTCGACCACGCTTCCCCACGTTTATGACAGCACATGAATATGCGACACGGATGCCACCATTTCGGTCCAGAAAACTGGAAGTGACAACAAAACTCGGAACAGAGCAAGCTGAGTTTTGACTATACTCGCGTGAATGGCGCTTTATTATCGGCTACTTCCGGAACTTTCAGTTTTCACATGTGACGCACTTGGTTGTAGAAGCAACACATCTGGAGTGGTTTACTCCATAGCGAGGTTGCTTTAGAGGTTCGACGTGCAAGTCTGAAAACGAATGATGAAGTTTTCACAGAACTTCATTGTTCGTTCGTTCGTTCGTTCGTTCGTTCGTTCGTTCGTTCGTTCGTTCGTTCGTTCGTTCGTTCGTTCGTTCGTTCGTTCGTTCGTTCGTTCGTTCGTTCGTTCGTTCGTTCGTTCGTTCGATCGTTCGTTCGTTCGTTCGTTCGTTCGTTCGTTCGTTCGTTCGTTCGTTCGTTCGTTCGTTCGTTCGTTCGTTCGTTCCTTCGTTCGTTCGTTCGTTCGTTCGTTTATTTTCTTCTCTAAACATATACACGTGGAAGGAGATAAAGAAAAAATTTCATTTGTGACTTGCAAATCTCTGCTTCTCGCACATGGTAACACGGGCGCAAGCAGCAAACATCGAAAAGAAATTTTGACTAAAACATATAAACTGACCGAAAGAAATTTTGTCGAAACATATAAAGTAATAGAGTTTTGAATAGTTCGTTGCCAGGACGCACGCAATATAAATACACATTGGAAAAGATATTGCTAATAAACAATTGAAACCGGGCACATACATTATAAAGCTAAGCACAAGACTGAAAAATTGTTCGACATGAGCAATAGAGTAATTCAAAAACGCTTTCATTATTAAAAACGTCGTAAAGAGTCGTTAAACATACAAAAAAAATAATAATAAAATATATGAAGGAAAACAAATCGAGGTATACAAAAGAAGCGCAATAGAACTTTCTCTACAAGAAGTTGCGTATCTGAAAAGTCATAGAAGAAATGACACCAATATCATTTGTTAGCCAGTTATTTAACTCTAAGCAGCTTAACCTTCTATTATTTAAGCTTATAGCTTAGAAAGGCTGTAACCATGCATTTGTTGAGTTTAGTTTGTCAGAGACATAATATGTACCAGCATTCGTGAACACATGTGGATTAGTGAGATATGTTTCTGTTTAGGTCGGCTTATTTGACTAGGGTCTTACTATTTTCCTGACATTGTTTCAATCTTCAAAACGTGCGGTGCCGCTATAGAAGAGCATTGGCGTAGGTTCCGGTTTCAGAGCAGTATGCCTGTTTAGAATGCCGCATCAAAACACGCTGGGGTGGCTTTACAGATTCGCAGAAGTGCAGTGAACTTCGCTATTCATTTTTTGCAGGGCGATGAGGGCGATTCTTGCACTTCAGAGCCATGAACATCCACACGGCAACGATCAGTGACTCACAACACGCAGCCTCCTCACTGCTACCTACGACGCAACAAATATGGTGGACCTGGTCTGCGTTGCCAGATGAGCATCTATTTTCAAAGTTTATTCTTTCACTTCCCAAGGGACAAAGTGGTAATATTTGTAAAGGCTGTAGTAAGCGTTCACAGCGCGCAGCTTCTTGCACCTCGTGCTGGCGAACGCTTGGGTATTTATGTTCTGGTTGCTTCAGTCTCTGAAGATGGTTGTTTTACAGCGAAGTTGTTTAGGAGAGTTCAGCTGTCGTTTTGGTTCGGTAGTGATGGCCGGCGTGTGACGGCGTAGGCGATATCAAATCTATACGCCACACAACTTTAGTCGGAGTCCGATGTTTGCCTTGATAGGTAATATTAAATCACTTTATTTTAAAGTTAACTTACGTATATCTCGCTTGAATACGCACAAACCTATACGAGTGGTTTTAAAGCTAATATTTGTTTTCACACTTACCCGCGTTTGGAGCGACTGCCTAGATGTTGGGTCGGTTGCTCTCTCGCAAGATATATTTGCCTACATGAACACGAAGGTAATACTAAAGTACACGCGAAGCGGTTTGTATAACCCTTGTATGGTGACCAACTTTGCTCACATTTGTTCAGCATCCTGCACAAAACGTAGACATATATCCCTTCATATGCATCTCAAAAGAGCACCGATTTGTTAGTGTAATAGAGAATTATATTTAACAGATTCTCTGATTCCCTTCATTTGAACTAGCCACTCAGCATGTCACATAGGGACTGTGGCCGTTCTGTACCGATTCTCCAGAATTAGAATTTCCCGCTGCGGTTCCACCAAAGACTCATCAAACCGAACCAAACTCACTGCTAACCAAAGCTTCGTTTCACACAGATTGCAACATGGGTGTTAGACCTGCATAACTTTTTTGAGCGTTTTGTTGATTATTTTTATCACACCACGTTGGGCATGTTCTACGTTGAAGACCAGCTTGGAGTTCACACGGTGGCGGAAGAGAGGCTAATATGATTATTTATTGCAGTGTGCGTCGGCGGTCACTAAAGAATTGCCTTAAATGTTACGCATTATAGATCATAAAATGAAAGCACCGAGTTCTTTGTCTGGCCCTCTAGCTAGAAATCCGTAATTCTCGCTTCCTAAGGTCACCTTTTACTGTCTCCACTTTGGCGGTCTGCTACGAGTTTAGAGGACTGCAGCGGTGAAAGCTGATAACGTTGTCCAGCAGCGGAACCTCGCTGCGAGCTCCAAAGAAATGGCCAGGGCGTCGGCGATGACATTGATGAATTATCGTAAGAACAGCCAATAAACAGACACTTTACACTTCCCAAAAGTGTTACCAGACAATTAAGCAGCTTCGCTGCCTTATCAATTGTATTCATTGCTCAAAGAAGCAAGTATGTGCGCGGGACTTATTTTTTCCTTTTCTTCTGCGCGTGAGCAATACCACGACAAAAACTCCTAGCTTTTAGGACTAGTTATGGCACATAAAACTAATAATTTGTTTCAAGGGCGTATATTCTGATATGGCTCAAGAGTTTCCAATACTGTGTTACTAGTTTTATGAACATCCGTAAAATGATAAATACGTTTTAGCGAGAAAAGTGTCCATTACTATTCTTGTTGCATTTTTTACCAAGGTTCATAAAAATATATTTCACTCATACGAAACGCTCACCACGTGTACACCATCATCAGTGCGGACCATTAATGAAGCCATCAGATGTTGATCATGATACAAATCTTTCTCATAATCATCCTTTCGCATCTGCAACAAAAAAAATCAATGTATTTGAATGCAGCGTACACTTCATGGCAAGAAAAATTTCACAAAACCGTCTAACTCTCTAAATCACTTGGACACTTACAGGTAGATGAATTCGCTCTCCATTTTCTTCGGATATGAACATAAATTGATCAGAGAACACATGGCTCCTTTCCAGATTGAGCGTCATGCGCTCATTTATTCTTAATACTTTCTTTTCGTCAGAATCTCGTGAGCTAAGCAGCGTTGGATAAACAATGCCATATTCTGTGAGGAAGACAACAGTGGTTGTAGAATAAGTAAAATATCAGGCCTGTACATGACTTCTACGCATTTGTTGTAATTTGGCTTCAAGCCTTCCACAAGCAAACAAGTAATTTGAGCTACCTTTTTTCGCTTTAGGAAACTTTGGTTTTGGTAGTCAAAGTCTACGTAGCAACATTGAATGTAGAATTGGTTGTGGTCAGCGCCCGGCAGTACGGTAAAGCTGCAAAAGAACCTTGGCTTCCCAGTAAATCTTTGTAGTAGAAGAAAATTTCTTCACGATGCGGGGAGCTTCTCTTGTAGCTCAGCGCTAAATTGTCGGGGGATAACAGTGTTGCCTTATTGGGACTACTGCAGTCGTGTGGGTTGTTGTAGAAATAATTAGCCGCAATCATATAGTAGGACTCAGATATACCATATTGATTCCGTTCAGCATGTTTATTATAATGTAGTCCGTTCTTCGGCGCACGATATATAAAAGTACCCTGTATATTGTATGAATGGTAAAACGTTTTGTGCAGCTGTGCTCAAACTGTGTTCCAAGTAAGTGCGGTCTCAACGTACTTCTTGCACTTATCCATTTGCTGCATTCTTATGAACAAAAATGCGAATGTCGATAAGATAGTAAGTGTCTGTGTGTGTGCGTGTGTGGTGGTCGTCCTTCAATTTCTACAGTGACATCCTCGCATTACAGTGAAGAATATCTATGCCCAATCTCCCATCTCCGAAGCGAGGTTTATTGAACAATTAGATCGGGTATTCAGTGTACGGCGGTGCTTCATGTTAAGGCATTCATTTTACTTAATAATGGCTGCATTTAAAAGTATATTAAATGTGAGCGTCATTTCGTCGCCTTGCTTTGTGGCTGAGCTCATGGATCCTTCCAGTAAAGAATCAGCAGCACAAACAACCTATTTTGTGTCCCGAGCAAGACAAGGATGTCTTCCAGCAATGTACAATTACTCCTGTCTTGAGTCGACTGGCTCCATTCCATGCTTCCAAAATTACACTTTCTTCACACCACTTTGTGTGCTGCCACCCTCGTCTGCGTTTGTCTTCCCTCGGTGCTTAATCTTTTATTCCTATATGATGGTTATCTTTTCTTTTCCTTTCTGTGCGTATAACGTGAGCTCACCAACTCTGCTTATTGCTCATAATGCCAACTAGATTATTCATTACCGTCGTTTCTTCTCCTAAATACATCGTGTCCCGTCATTCTGTTAACATTAAGCATTTCCTTTAAGGACATTGCCTGGTGCGCCACGCTTAGTTTTCTCTTGATTTGACTTGTTATGCTCTAAATTTCTGTCTACTATGTCTATACAAGCTATTTGAAGGATAGCGGAAAGCTGTCGGCCATGACGTGGCCATGCCTGCGATTGATGCAAAAAGTCAGGGCTGTGGGTCAAAGCAAGCGCTTCTAATGCTTGATGTCTTCATTCAGAGAAGGGAAGATCATCTGAATTTGCCCTGTCAAATTTATGGAGCAGGTATATTCTAAGCTAGTTATCACAAACGATTTCTATAGAACCTCATCAGAATTGCGTTACAGAAATAACAACTTTAATATATTTTTGCTGCGGTATAATAAATGCACCTATGCCAAGATAAAGAGAGAACATAGCAACACATAAATATTTCTTCTATGAAATGTGCTGAATAAGCATTATTCGCGAGATTGTCTAAACTGCTGGAGTTATTCTACAATAACTTTGTCGAGGCTATAGGCTTCACTTTTCAGATTTGACATCACTCATGCATAATATTAAAACGTACTGTGGACTCCATAGTTATTATTCAATTTTGACGTTTGGAATGGTGTGGAATGCTTAATAAATACTATCATATATGAGTTTACATTTTTATTGATATCAATTATGCCTATTAAGAAACTCCGCGGCCTCTAGATAAGAACCTGCAGAATCATCGATATAACATTAGTGGTGTCAGAGTGCTCCCCTTATGCGCATAAATAATACTATGTCACCACGCAACTTTTCAAGAAATCTGGGGAATAACTTTCATAGCATTAAAAAATCAGGTAGTATTTCTTTCACTACGTTATGCGACATAACAGCGAATGTCATTAAATAAAAAAAATGTCCAGTCAAAACACAAATGGCCGTCCAGATCTGGTCACCGAATCTACACCTGTATATTGTAATTCGTGTTACGCGTCTCTTTTTCAAAACATGACCGGGTTATTTGAACAGAGTGTATCGATCCGTTGTACTCTGAGGAAGAAAAAAAATGTGTTTAAGTCTTTCACAGCATATGCAGGTTAGTCATACAGAATGGTGATTCGCTAAATTCTTCCGGGAATTCTATTTATGTTGCAGTAACCCTGCCAGTTTCTACTGTTCCAGTGTGCGCAAAAACTTCGAAAATAGGATAGAGAAAAGTATCCGCTGCAATAAAGCTTGGCAGTGTTAGAGGCGTATGTTTTGTTGGCGAAAATATTAGTGACTGTAACATAGTTTTAAAAATGTTTCTCGTTGAGAACGAAGCGTGTGTGATGAGAAGCTGTGTTATCCAGTGTGACCAATGCTCGGTGTATAAATGTACTAGAATACATAATTAGGCATGGAAGAGAAACCTTACTTACCTGCCGTTGTCAATGATAAAGTAAAACCGCAAAGTATAGACAACACAAATATTTCAAGCATATTCATGTTCTACGACTGGTACACACGCTCACCGAGAGACACTATCGTTAAATACATTGGGCTTGAAGTAAGTTCTCTTCTTATAACGCTAAAGCACCGTGCAGATGTCACTTGATTTGTATTGAAATTGTCGAACAGTTGCCACCCATAATATTTCACATTTTAGTTGTCTTGGTACAGCTTAAAAATGACCTTTATAAATAACAACGCGACCTCAGTAAAGCACACGTGGCTTGTAAAGGTGAAGTCATGCACTTCAAATTTCTTCGTATGGCACATTTCTGTCTGCACGCTGACCAAGAAGAAGCTCTTCATGAGGAATAGCCAAACACAAAAATATTCCGTTGCAGGTTTTGAAATTTCTCCTCCAAATATTGAAAACTGCGAACTCCCTCATTTTTGTTCATTACTTCTCTCTTAGACTTAGAAGAGGAAAGGGTGTATCGAAAGAGAGACAAAAGACAGGTCCCTGGACGACGACGCAACATAATTCGCGTGGTCTGTGACAACCATCTTTTATACCATTCAACCGCTGTAGGTAACCAGAAAATTTACTTTTTTTTCATCCGGAAACATGAACGTTAGCTTAAAGCTTGATATAAAGAAAAGCTAACAAACGCGCTATCAGCGATGGAACAAAAAATTTAAGCGTCGCTTTAGGAGAAAGGAAAGCACATTTGGGGATTCTAGAGCAAACTGGAGTAGCGATGTTCTAGTTTTTCGCGAAAGTACCAGGCGATAGGCAGCACATGAGCACCTGCAGAAATAGACGTGGGGTGAGCATGGTGTTGCATGCGGTGTCGTGCCCCACCATGCTCACGATAAAGTGCCGGACGACGGCGATGAGCAGCTCATTCTACCCCCATGCCATAACACTTTGGAACGCACTCCCGGATGACATTGTCTCGTGCAGCGACCGCAAAACATTTCGCGAAAAACTAAACGATTTTGATAATGCCAACATAACCACATGAACACAATATCTATTTATTTATTGCCTTGTTGGTACTGTGTATATGTTCCGTTTTCTTCTTTTCTGATATTTTCTTTTTTGTACCTATTACAACCAATGTGCACTTTATTATGTAACTTTCTTATGAAGCTGTTCGACTTTGATGCACGCCCCCCCTTATGTAATGCCTTCGGGCCCTTAAGGTTGAATAAATGAAATGAAATGAAATGAAATGTAATAAGAGGAAGAACTGGACTTGTGCAGCCAATGTACGTGCCGGTATTTCACAATAATGTACGTCTACGTAAAGCCTAATCTAAATAACTGTTGATGCTATAAAGTTACAGATTGAGTGCCAAGGAAAGGTAAGCACAGTCGAGGACTGCAAAGCATTAGCAGATGTGATGAAATTATAGAGTTAGTGCTCAGCTGGCACAATACAGGAGTCACTAGAGAATGATTGAAGAAGTGTTCCTCCTCCAGTGGAGAGTGAATGTGATCAACGCGATGAATACCCTGGTGGAAGTGAGGACTGCAATTATCACCGAGGTGAGAACACTTCCAACGCTTTCCGTCAAGACACAACCAAGCCATTTAGCCGCGATTTATCGCACCGAATTCAGCGAA